>NC_143034.1:12697500-12735000 GCF_057628025.1 Oncorhynchus mykiss
CCTGAACGCGTCCAATAAGAAATGTTCATTTTTGTTGTCCAATGTAAAACTTTTTGCAACATTATGCCCTAATGATTACAACCCCGTCACTAAACTCTCAGTGAAGGAGAGACAGGTCAACATGTAAATAAGAAAATGCTTATGATTACGTTTCAGAAAATCTGCATGATTATTCTCCATTTCTTTATGACCACTTGTAGACAGCTTTGTTATTTTGTTATGACATCATCTTCTAGTTGTTTTCATTATGACATCATCTTCTAGTTGTTTTCATTATGACATCATCCTCTAGTTGTTTTTATTCTGATTTGAGTTTTCTGTGTTAACTTCTTCTTGGTGAGTGTAATTTATACATGAAATAATAAAGTATGTTACAACATGTTTGTAATTGCTACTACACTCATATTTACACGTTATTTGTTTTAGCTACTGCAGTCATGTATTTACAAGTTGTTTGTTCCAGCTACTGCAGTTGTTTGTCAGAGTAGAAGGACAATGTGTGATGCACTTGTGTCAGTGTGGGAGGTGAAATGCATTGTGGGATGTGTTAATAACTAAATGTTTATTAATGTGACATAACTGTCATTTCTCAGATTCCACACTGCCCCCTCTCTCTCTCTCTCTGTGTGTGTGTGTGTGTGTGCGTGTCTGACAGGTGTTTGTGTGTATGCCAGACTCCTTGTGTGAGCAGTGTTTGTGTGTGTGTGCGTGTGTGTTGTATACAGAGTGGTTATACAGTAGCACAAAGGCAGAGTACAGGACACAGACAAAGACCATCTGTATAACATGTGCCAGGACAAGAGTCAGCCACAACATATTAACCCAGTCACGTGAACACGTACGACAGCATAGAAACAGAATCTATAGACCGGGCTCTCCCCATTCAAGTCAATGAAAGTTCCATATAGAGGTTACAAGTCCTTTCTAGAGATTCTATTTCTATGATAGTTCCATACAACAACAATGGACTCCATTATTACAGGGCTTTCCAGAACTGCGTTAAAATACTTGCTGATGACACAACAGTGGTCGGCCTGATCACCAACAAAGATGAGACAGCCTATAGGGAGGAGGCCAGAGACCTGGCCGTGTGGTGCCAGGACAACAACCTCTCCCTCAACGTAATAAAGACAAAGGAGATGATTGATGACTACAGGAAAAGGAGGACCGAGCATGCCCCCATTCTCGTCGACGGGGCTGTAGTGGAGCAGGTTGAGCGCTTCAAGTTCCTTGGCGTCCACATCACCTACAACTTAACATGGTCCAAGCACACCAAGACAGTCGTGAAGAGGGCACGACAAAACCTATTCTGACTGAAAAGATTTGGCATTGGTCCGAAGATCCTCAAAAGGTTTTACAGCTGCACCATCGAGAGCATCCTGACGGGTTGCATCACTGCCTGGTATGGCAACTGCTCGGCCTCAGACCGCAAGGCACTACAGAGGCTAGTGCGAACGGCCCAGTACATCATCGGGTCCGAGCTTCCTGCCATCCAGGACCTCTATACCAGGCGGTGGCAGAGGAAGGCCCTAAACATTGTCAAAGACTCCAGCCACCCTAGTCATAGACTGTTCTCTCTGCAACCGCACGGCAAGCGGAACCGGAGCGCCAAGTCTAGGTCCAAGAGGCTTCTAAACAGCTTCTACCCCAACCTCCATCTCTTCAATCAAAGACTCAATCATGGACACTCTTACTGACAGTTGTGGCTGCTTCGTGTGATGTATTGTTGTCCCTACCTTCTTGCCTTTGTGCTGTTGTCTGGGCCCAATAATGTTTGTACCATGTTTTATGCTGCTACCATGTTGTGCTGCTGTCATTTTGTGTTGCTACCATGTTGTTGTCATGTTGTGTTGCTACCATGCTGTGTTGTCATGTGTTGCTGCCATGCTATGTTGTTGTCTTAAGTCTCTCTTTATGTAGTGTTGTGGTGTCTTGTGGTGATGTGTGTTTTGTCCTACATTTTTATTTTTAATCCCAGCTACCATCCCCGCAGGAGGCCTTTTGCCTTTTGGTAGGCCGTCATTATAAATAAGAATTTGTTCTGAACTGACTTGCCTACTTAAATAAAGCTTGAATATATATATGTATATTAAAGGTCTGGTGCTGGGTCTCAAGGTGCTTTAAAAAAACGAACCCCATCCACTACCAATGTAACCTTTAATTTAACTAGGCAAGTCAGTTAAGAACAAATTCTTATTGACAATGATGGACGACGCTGGGCCAATTGTGCGCCCTGCCCTATGGTACTCCCAATCATGGCTGGTTGTGATACAGCCTGGAATCAAACCAGGGTGTCTGTAGTGACACCTCAAGCACTGAGATGAAGTGCCTGACACTGCTGTGCCACTCGGGAGCCAAAAACGTGGTATATCTGAGAAATGAACAACAGCCATGTTGTGGAACTACTATTAGCAATCAACTCATAGAATGGCAAAGACAATTACACTTTTACACTTTGACTATTTCTGTGACAATATTTACAGGGAAGGCCTCTAGACCGAAACCAAACTACAGTTCCCCTATATATCCACAAGGGGCAGTAGAGGTGTATTTTTCACAGAAACAAAGTCATCTTTCACACAGAGGGAGAGGGTGTATCTCAATAGTCTAGTGGCTTTACTCTCCTTGTCTCGCCGCTTGCCTTTGTGCTGATTTCAAAATACAAGATAGGACAACACACAGATAGCAATGTGAAGGATGGCTAATGGGCATTTGTCAAGTCATCTCACGTTCTATACAGATGAAGGAAAGGAGACATAAAAGGTTAGGAAGCCAAGCCAGACTATTGAGATGCATCCCCTACTGGACAAGCGTCTCCATAGTTACTGAAACAGCATGGGGATTTTAAGGGTCACATTCCGTAGTGAGTTGTTCTAAGTTCAGGGAAGCAAAGACTTGGAAATGACATTTTTTTTGGTTGAAAAGGTCAGACACAGTTAAGCAATGTTAAATTAAATGAACCTGGACTAGCCTATCAAATGCTATATGCTTAGGCTAGTCAATGTTGTGACCTCAATACAAGTATCTGTGTGGAAGGGCGAGCATGTTCATTTGGACCAGTGACCAAAATTCCAGCGCTTAAAAGAACTCTTTGCACCAGGCAGGAATGTTACAGCGCGCGAAGAGATTCCGACCAAGTCAGGAGCGCGCACACAAACACATTGGGTCAACGTGTACCACCACCTCTTATGCCACACACACACACACAATAACAACTAATATAACGTGTATATTTAAACACAGGGCATGTGACCTTCTGTGTGACTCTTTAACAATGTTCTGATTAGTATTTGTCCTGGGGAATGCGAGGCGAGCTGGCAAACTCCTCCTGGCGCGAGGTCAGCATTACACAGAGGCATTCTGGAACAACGGTGGCTTTTAAACACGTTGAAGTGTTTGACATAAGATGTGAAGTTGTACTTTTACATGGTTATGTGCTGTTTTTAGTAGCCTTCTGAGAAATGGCTCTAGGTATTGTCTAGCGCTCGCCAACAGGCTGCCAAGTGACGACTGCATTGAAAAATAGAAGTTTAACGGGTTACATTTTGGCTACAGTCAATGCGGATGTTATTGCATCTGTGACGGATGACACGAACAGCTCTCGGTCAAAAGCAATGTCAGAGAGTTCGGGAAACAATAACAGTAGAATAGATACTTTGTAACCCGTTTCAAATTGTTTCATCTAACCATTCGTTACCACGGATACAATGTATCGCCGTTCGAGTCCGTTGAAAAAGAAAGTTTCCTCACTGGAGAATGTTGGAAATTGTTTCCCTTAAAGCGACAGAGTACTTGTACACTGTGTCTGGTTGGGTAGCTGACAACTTGAGGGTGTACTGTCTCTTTAAGAAAAACGGGCATCCTCTCTGTAGCGTAGATTAGAGAAACCGGGGACTTTTTCAGTTTTGACGTTTGCAAAAACAACCTGCAGAAAATAAATTGTCGAGCGGCGACCTTTGAGTCTGTCTAGTTAGAGCCCTAGGAGGCAGTTCCTCAGCCCGGGGTGGCAATTGGCTGCGCGTGCACTCACTGCGACTCCCCTCTTGTGTCTCGTCTCGCTCGATCCATTTCCTATCACGCGTTCTGTAAAATTGCCTACACACACACGCACGATGTGGTTTGCGTGTGTATGCGTGCACCGGAACCCAAAGTCCGTCGGTGGCGTCGGCAAATTTGAAGATTAACGAGGTTATCTTCCATTCGACCCGCGGAGAGAGAGAGAGAGAGGACCAGAAAGCACAGACTGCTGCGCCGACCTGCTTGCGTGTCGAGGCGGAAAGGGAGCTTGGCTCTGGCCAGCTGCGTTGTTGGACTGGATCGAATTGGACTCAGCGAAGAGCAGTAGGACTATATAAAGACAGGAGGGGAAATATGAGCGATAAACGGATGTCGCGGTGGTATTTTGGGGGGCTAGCCTCCTGTGGGGCTGCCTGCTGCACCCATCCTCTGGACCTCATCAAAGTAAGTGCTGGAGAGAGAACCCTAGAACCCCCTAGCAGGATTATAGTCGACCTACGGAGGCTGCAGGCCCGCTAGTCAGCCAGCTGTTTACCTGGGAAACTAGGGACAACAACTGCCCTAATTTCATCCTGTGTTATAAAATACTAAACGGGCTACTGGGATCCATCCAAACGGAACACAGCGCCCTGCTGATGATTGGAGAAAATAGGACAGAAAATGAAAGTTGTAGAATCATTTTCTCTCTCTCTCTCGTCTAGCCTAGTGACATGACTGTCTGTGTCCCGCGGAGGTACGGGAAGCAGTGATCGGCCTTGTTAAGCGCGATATCTCCAGTTCACTGACCGGCTAACCGCGCCGTTACGGTGCAAAGTAAACAGGGTTGGGCCTAGTCGAACTGTAGCGTTATAGCCGTCTCATATTACGGATAACTTACAGTAGTAGTAGCCACATGCTCTACTGTTGTCATTGAGCATGTTCACACCAGGGTCATCTTGAAGTCAGGAATAGCACACACTGAATGACATATCCTAACTCTACAGTAGGCCTGTGTGCGGTATAGCGTTTGTAGGCTTAATTAACACGCCTGATGAACACTGCAGGTCCCAGCTGAACTGTACTGGCCTGTTAATGCATCCAGCATAGTTTCTGGAACCGTCCTGGAAAGTGAAGGAAAATACCAGAGCCAGCACAGTGCGGTTGTGGTCCTATAGTGTAACAGGCAACAGGATGACAGATGCATACAAGTAGGTCAGTGTGTAGTATAATTATATAGACGTGGTATGAAATTACAGCACTAACTAGCAGTCTTAAAGCAGCTGGGGCTTCCTGTGTGTAGCGTCTCTGTGTTTGAGTGTACTAAGAGGTCTGGGCCTTTATGGCACAGGTGGTAGTCCACAAGGAAGGCCTGTAACTGCAGGGTTGCTGGTTCAAACCCTGCTCCAGATGCTTTCCCTTCGATCGCTGTATATGTATTGGTAGTGGGTGGAGCTAGTGTTGGACAGAGGGCAGTGGGTGGAGCTAGTGTTGGACAGAGGGTAGTGGGAGGAGCTAGTGTTGGACAGAGGGTAGTGGGTGGAGCTAGTGTTGGACCGAGGGTAGTGGGTGGAGCTAGTGTTGGACAGAGGGTAGTGGGAGGAGCTAGTGTTGGACAGAGATGATAGGACAGTGGGTGGAGCTATTGTTGGACAGAGGTGTGTGAGTTTGGAGTTGATAGTGTAGCCTAGACAGCCTGTCTCAACTCGCCTACTTAGAAAAGTCTAAAGGTGTATAATTACTTTGTTGGAGAGTCCCACACACACACCCATACAGCACACACACACACACACACACACACACACACACACCCATACACAAACACAAATGTCATGGAGAATGTACAGGCCAGGGTCATCTACTGTTGTCATGGAGCATGTACAGGGTCATCTACTGTTGTCATGGAGAATGTACAGGCCAGGGTAATCTGCTGTTGTCATGGAGAATGTACAGGCCAGGGTCATCTACTGTTCTCATGGAGCATGTACAGGCCAGGGTCATCTGGATGTCTAGAATAGATCCACCCATCCTGGTCTATCCTGTAGGCTGGTGCAGAGAGAGAGAGAGAGAGAGAGAGAGAGAGATGCATAATCCTCAGGGAGATCTCAAGAGTTGACAAACCTGCCAGAACAAGACAAACAAGATGTGTATGAAGCATTGGTCCTCTGAAGCTAGCCATGCCCAGAGCCATCTGTTCAGAGAGTTGGGTCAGCCTTTAGAACGGACACCATGTTAGTTGCCTTCAATTCTCAAACTGTTGGTGATGTCACAATAGGAGAGAGCCTCTGACAATTCCCTATGAAATAACCCGCTGGAAACGAGCTACCTGTGTGTGCACTGTGGAGGCCAATCAGAACGTTCAGAATCAGAATCATCAGTTTGTTCTCCTGAAGCTAGCCGTGCCTCTCCTCTCTGACCTAGTGAAGCTAGCCGTGCCTCTCCTCTCTGACCTAGTGAAGCTAGCCGTGCCTCTCCTCTCTGACCTAGTGAAGCTAGCCGTGCCTCTCCTCTCTGACCTAGTGAAGCTAGCCGTGCCTCTCCTCTCTGACCTAGTGAAGCTAGCCGTGCCTCTCCTCTCTGACCTAGTGAAGCTAGCCGTGCCTCTCCTCTCTGACCTAGTGAAGCTAGCCGTGCCTCTCCTCTCTGACCTAGTGAAGCTAGCCGTGCCTCTCCTATCTGACCTAGTGAAGCTAGCCGTGCCTCTCCTCTCTGACCTAGTGAAGCTAGCCGTGCCTCTCCTATCTGACCTAGTGAAGCTAGCCGTGCCTCTCCTCTCTGACCTAGTGAAGCTAGCCGTGCCTCTCTTATCTATCCTAGTGAAGCTAGCCGTGCCTCTCCTCTCTGACCTAGTGAAGCTAGCCGTGCCTCTCCTCTCTGACCTAGTGAAGCTAGCCGTGCCTCTCCTCTCTGACCTAGTGAAGCTAGCCGTGCCTCTCCTATCTGACCTAGTGAAGCTAGCCGTGCCTCTCCTCTCTGACCTAGTGAAGCTAGCCGTGCCTCTCCTCTCTGACCTAGTGAAGCTAGCCGTGCCTCTCCTCTCTGACCTAGTGAAGCTAGCCGTGCCTCTCCTCTCTGACCTAGTGAAGCTAGCCGTGCCTCTCCTCTCTGACCTAGTGAAGCTAGCCGTGCCTCTCCTCTCTGACCTAGTGAAGCTAGCCGTGCCTCTCCTCTCTGACCTAGTGAAGCTAGCCGTGCCTCTCCTCTCTGACCTAGTGAAGCTAGCCGTGCCTCTCCTCTCTGACCTAGTGAAGCTAGCCGTGCCTCTCCTCTCTGACCTAGTGAAGCTAGCCGTGCCTCTCCTCTCTGACCTAGTGAAGCTAGCCGTGCCTCTCCTCTCTGACCTAGTGAAGCTAGCCGTGCCTCTCCTCTCTGACCTAGTGAAGCTAGCCGTGCCTCTCCTATCTGACCTAGTGAAGCTAGCCGTGCCTCTCCTCTCTGACCTAGTGAAGCTAGCCGTGCCTCTCCTCTCTGACCTAGTTCCAACAACATACTGTTGTTACTACGCCTGTTTAGTCTGGCATGAAGTCAGTTGCCCTAGTAACACCCTGAGGGGAGGATCAGGATCTCGTGTGTGTGTGTGTGTGTGTGTGTGTGTGTGTGTGTGTGTGTGTGTGTGTGTGTGTGTGTGTGTGTGTGTGTGTGTGTGTGTGTGTGTGTGTGTGTGTGTGTGTGTGTGTGTGTGTGTGTAACTTGAAACAACTTAACACCCACATCTAAGTTATGGCATTGTCTTCCTATCAGTATTAGAATCTATTGAGTCATGACTGTAACAATGGAACAGTGTGTTGGTGATGTGACTCAGGACTAGCTGGAGGTCAGAGGTTAAATGCTGACTTTCTCTTTTTGGGAAAAGGCCCCAGCTCTGCATTTTTGACTTTCAGTGTCATTAGAGGAGATACTTACTATATTCTGACTATCTTCTCTAGTCATCAGAGACTAGAGTCAACAAACTCACTCACTTATTTGTTAGTTATTTAATGAATTAGTCATTTTGTTTGTTCATTCCTTCGGTCATTCATGCACTTTTGTTTTATTAGTTGGTCCAGTCATTCGTTCACTCATTGCACTGTGTCCTGACTGGAGAGATTATTGAGTATCAGCCAGGTCCTGTAGCTAGCAGCTATCTGTGTCTCTACTCAGGGTGTGAATTATTATCTACTCACACCAGGGGGGGAGAGAGAGAGAGAGAGAGAGAGACTGCTATTTACAGTTAGCGAGAGGGAGTGGATGATGGAGAGAAAGAGGGAAGGAAAAATAATGAAATAGAGAATGAGAAAGAGAGATGGAGGGAGGGAGGGAGGGAGTTTGTGTTCCATAGTTGAAGGCCTCTGCGGCCTTTGAGCTCAAACAGTTCTGATAAGCCGGTGGGAGCGAGAGACGTGATTGGCCGGATGGAGGCCACACTTGGAGCAGAGCCCAGTCGATAAAAAGCCCTCTGAGAAGAACAATACATTACACTGTCAGAGAGAGACATAAGGAAGGAGGGAGAGAATTCAAAGGAAGTCAGAATTACCTACAAAAAACCTGTTCCCTGTACACACACGAGAATGTCAGTAATTGTGACATTCCAACTACTGCTACCACTACAACTGTCACAACCCCATATCTACAGCTATCTCCACTGACTCACTACTACTACATTATACTACTATCTCCACTGACTCACTACTACTCACTACTCACTCTCTATAGACAGTAACTACTACATGGTACTACTATCTCTATAGACAGTAACTACTACATGGTACTACTACATGGTACTACTACATGGTACTACTATCTCTATAGGCAGTAACTACTACATGGTACTACTATCTCTATAGGCAGTAACTACTACATGGTACTACTATCTCTATAGACAGTAACTACTACATGGTACTACTATCTCTATAGACAGTAACTACTTCATGGTACTACTATCTCTATAGACAGTAACTACTACATGGTACTACTATCTCTATAGACAGTAACTACTACATGGTACTACTATCTCTATAGACAGTAACTACTTCATGGTACTACTATCTCTATAGACAGTAACTACTACATGGTACTACTATCTCTATAGACAGTAACTACTTCATGGTACTACTATCTCTATAGACAGTAACTACTACATGGTACTACTATCTCTATAGACAGTAACTACTACATGGTACTACTATCTCTATAGACAGTAACTACTACATGGTACTACTATCTCTATAGACAGTAACTACTACATGGTACTACTATCTCTATAGACAGTAACTACTTCATGGTACTACTATCTCTATAGACAGTAACTACTACATGGTACTACTATCTCTATAGACAGTAACTACTACATGGTACTACTATCTCTATAGACAGTAACTACTTCATGGTACTACTATCTCTATAGACAGTAACTACTACATGGTACTACTATCTCTATAGACAGTAACTACTTCATGGTACTACTATCTCTATAGACAGTAACTACTACATGGTACTACTATCTCTATAGACAGTAACTACTTCATGGTACTACTATCTCTATAGACAGTAACTACTACATGGTACTACTATCTCTATAGACAGTAACTACTACATGGTACTACTATCTCTATAGACAGTAACTACTACATGGTACTACTATCTCTATAGACAGTAACTACTACATGGTACTACTATCTCTATAGACAGTAACTACTACATGGTACTACTATCTCTATAGACAGTAACTACTTCATGGTACTACTATCTCTATAGGCAGTAACTACTACATGGTACTACTATCTCTATAGGCAGTAACTACTACATGGTACTACTATCTCTATAGACAGTAACTACTTCATGGTACTACTATCTCTATAGGCAGTAACTACTACATGGTACTACTATCTCTATAGGCAGTAACTACTACATGGTACTACTATCTCTATAGACAGTAACTACTACATGGTACTACTATCTCTATAGACAGTAACTACTACATGGTACTACTATCTCTATAGACAGTAACTACTTCATGGTACTACTATCTCTATAGGCAGTAACTACTACATGGTACTACTATCTCTATAGGCAGTAACTACTACATGGTACTACTATCTCTATAGACAGTAACTACTTCATGGTACTACTATCTCTATAGGCAGTAACTACTACATGGTACTACTATCTCTATAGGCAGTAACTACTACATGGTACTACTATCTCTATAGACAGTAACTACTACATGGTACTACTATCTCTATAGACAGTAACTACTACATGGTACTACTATCTCTATAGACAGTAACTACTACATGGTACTACTACATGGTACTACTATCTCTATAGACAGTAACTACTACATGGTACTACTACATGGTACTACTATCTCTATAGACGGTACTACTACATGGTACTACTATCTCTATAGACAGTAACTACTACATGGTACTACTATCTCTATAGACAGTAACTACTACATGGTACTACTATCTCTATAGACAGTAACTACTACATGGTACTACTATCTCTATAGACAGTAACTACTACATGGTACTACTATCTCTATAGACAGTAACTACTACATGGTACTACTATCTCTATAGACAGTAACTACTTCATGGTACTACTATCTCTATAGGCAGTAACTACTACATGGTACTACTACATGGTACTACTATCTCTATAGACAGTAACTACTACATGGTACTACTACATGGTACTACTATCTCTATAGACGGTACTACTACATGGTACTACTATCTCTATAGACAGTAACTACTACATGGTACTACTACATGGTACTACTATCTCTATAGACGGTACTACTACATGGTACTACTATCTCTATAGACAGTAACTACTACATGGTACTACTATCTCTATAGACAGTAACTACTACACGGTACTACTACATGGTACTACTATCTCTATAGACAGTAACTACTACATGGTACTACTACATGGTACTACTATCTCTATAGACAGTAACTACTACATGGTACTACTATCTCTATAGACAGTAACTACTACATGGTACTACTATCTCTATAGACAGTAACTACTACATGGTACTACTATCTCTATAGACAGTAACTACTACATGGTACTACTATCTCTATAGACAGTAACTACTACATGGTACTACTATCTCTATAGACAGTAACTACTACACGGTACTACTACATGGTACTACTATCTCTATAGACGGTACTACTACATGGTACTACTACATGGTACTACTATCTCTATAGACAGTAACTACTACATGGTACTACTATCTCTATAGGCAGTAACTACTACATGGTACTACTATCTCTATAGACAGTAACTACTACATGGTACTACTATCTCTATAGACAGTAACTACTACATGGTACTACTACATGGTACTGCTATCTCTATAGGCAGTAACTACTACATGGTACTACTATCTCTATAGACAGTAACTACTACATGGTACTACTAACTCTATAGGCAGTAACTACTACATGGTACTACTATCTCTATAGACAGTAACTACTACATGGTACTACTACATGGTACTACTATCTCTATAGACAGTACTACTACATGGTACTACTACATGGTACTACTATCTCTATAGACAGTAACTACTACATGGTACTACTAACTCTATAGGCAGTAACTACTACATGGTACTACTATCTCTATAGACAGTAACTACTACATGGTACTACTATCTCTATAGACAGTAACTACTACATGGTACTACTATCTCTATAGACAGTAACTACTACATGGTACTACTATCTCTATAGACAGTAACTACTACATGGTACTACTATCTCTATAGACAGTAACTACTACATGGTACTACTATCTCTATAGACGGTACTACTACATGGTACTACTACATGGTACTACTATCTCTATAGACAGTAACTACTACATGGTACTACTACATGGTACTACTATCTCTATAGACAGTAACTACTTCATGGTACTACTATCTCTATAGACAGTAACTACTACATGGTACTACTATCTCTATAGACAGTAACTACTACATGGTATTACTACTACATGGTACTACTATCTCTATAGACAGTAACTACTACATGGTACTACTACATGGTACTACTATCTCTATAGACAGTAACTACTACATGGTACTACTATCTCTATAGGCAGTAACTACTACATGGTACTACTATCTCTATAGGCAGTAACTACTACATGGTACTACTATCTCTATAGGCAGTAACTACTACATGGTACTACTACATGGTACTACTATCTCTATAGGCAGTAACTACTACATGGTATTACTACTACATGGTACTACTATCTCTATAGGCAGTAACTACTACATGGTACTACTATCTCTATAGACAGTAACTACTTCATGGTACTACTATCTCTATAGGCAGTAACTACTACATGGTACTACTATCTCTATAGACAGTAACTACTACATGGTACTACTATCTCTATAGGCAGTAACTACTACATGGTATTACTACTACATGGTACTACTATCTCTATAGGCAGTAACTACTACATGGTACTACTATCTCTATAGACAGTAACTACTTCATGGTACTACTATCTCTATAGGCAGTAACTACTACATGGTACTACTACATGGTACTACTATCTCTATAGGCAGTAACTACTACATGGTACTACTATCTCTATAGACAGTAACTACTACATGGTACTACTATCTCTATAGACAGTAACTACTACATGGTACTACTACATGGTACTACTATCTCTATAGACAGTAAACTATAATAGACCTCAAGGACAGCATGTGTGTGCGTGTGTGTGTGTGTGTGTGTGCACGGCGATGTGTGTGTAGATTTATCTCTACCATAAGTCAGTGACACGCCCGTTCCTACCATCGTGTACCACCTCACAGATCACCACAGTTACAACCAGGTCAGCTGAGCTATAAACACTCAGACAGCAGCATGACAGACAGAAACACGCTGTCTGTCTGTCACGCTAGTGTGTGTCTCTGTCTGTCTGTCACGCTAGTGTGTGTCTCTGTCTGTCTGTCTGTCACGCTAGTATGTGTGTCTGTCTGTCTGTCTGTCTTAGCGAGAGAGACAGTTCCACAGTCACTAAGAAATACACACTGATGACTGACTGTGATAATGATGATGATGATGAAGATACTGATATTGATTGTATTTGTAATGATGAAGATGATGAAATAGTGATTTTGTGTGTGTGTAGGTCCACCTGCAGACCCAGCAGAAGGGGAAGATGGGGATGGTGAGCATGGCCATGCAGGTAGTGAAGAACGATGGAGCTCTGGCTTTGTACAACGGACTCAGCGCATCACTCTGCAGACAGGTAGGAGGATGGAGAGGGGGTGGTAGAGAGGGGAGAGGGGGTGGTAGGAGGATGGAGAGTGGTAGGAGGATGGAGAGGGGGTGGTAGAGAGGGGGGAGAGGGTGTGTGGTAGAGAGGGGGGAGAGGGTGTGTGGTAGAGAGGGGGTGGAGAGGGTGTGTGGTAGAGAGTGGGGGAGAGGGTGTGTGGTAGAGAGTGGGGGAGAGGGTGTGTGGTAGAGAGTGGGGGAGAGGGTGTGTGGTAGAGAGTGGGGGAGAGGGTGTGTGGTAGAGAGGGGGGAGAAGGAGAGGCTGTGTGGTAGAGAGGGGGAGAAGGAGAGGGTGTGTGGTAGAGAGGGGGGAGAAGGAGAGGGTGTGTGTTAGAGAGGGGGGAGAAGGAGAGGGTGTGTGTTAGAGAGGGGGGAGAAGGAGAGGGTGTGTGTTAGAGAGGGGGGAGAAGGAGAGGGTGTGTGTTAGAGAGGGGGGAGAAGGAGAGGGTGTGTGTTAGAGAGGGGGGAGAAGGAGAGGGTGTGTGTTAGAGAGGGGGGGAGAAGGAGAGGGTGTGTGTTAGAGAGAGGGGGAGTAGGAGAGGGTGTGTGTTAGAGAGGGGTGACGGCCTAAGAACAGTGGGTTAACTGCCTTGTTCAGGGGCAGAACGACAGATTTTGACCTTGTCAGCTCGGGGGTTTGATCTTGCAACCTTTCGGTCACTGGTCCAACACTCTAACCACTAGACTACCTACCGCCCCAATGCCTCACCTGGATCCAGTTTGTTTCATTGGCCAAGTGGATGTTATTGCATCAGAGGAAATTCTCTATATGAAGATAGACCAGTAGTAGGAGTGGCAGTTGGTTACCACGGTAACACACAGCGAGGAATCTGGTGTAGGGTGAAGTTGGCCATAGACACTGATCTTTGGTCTGTTTAGCATTTTCCCCACTAATGGTTAAGGTTGGGATTGAGGGAGGGATAGCTGATCCTAGATCTGTACCTAAGGAAAACGGGTTGGGGTGTTGAAACGTCCTGTTAACGCCTCTATTGACATCTCTCTCTGGAGAGGAGCTGTTTCCTGTTTGGGACAGTGTCAGTTAGTGGTGGATTGAAGCTATGACAACTAGAATGTCAGTAGGAAAGCTACACATAGCTCTTTTTTTCAATTTGTTGTACTTTTTTTATCTTGTCTGCCCTCTACTACCCTCCCTCCCTCCCTCCCTCCCTCCCTCCCTCCCTCCCTCCCTCCCTCCCTCCCTCCCTCCCTCTACTACCCTCCCTCCCTCCCTCCCTCCCTCCCTCCCTCCCTCCCTCCCTCCATCTACTACCCTCCCTCCCTCCCTCCCTCTACTACCCTCCCTCCCTCCCTCCCTCCCTCCCTCTACTACCCTCCCTCCCTCCCTCCCTCCCTCCCTCCCTCCCTCCCTCCCTCCCTCTAGATGTCCTATTCTCTAACTAGGTTTGCTATCTATGAGACAGTCAGAGACATGTTGAGCAGCAGTAACCAGGGGCCCATGCCTTTCTACCAGAAGGTGCTGCTGGGGGCCTTCGGAGGTAGGGACACACACACAGACACACACACACATGCTTGCTCAAACACGCATGTATGCTGAACACACGCTGTCACAGTCTGAGGGTAATGCTCACACACAGTCCAAGGGTAATGCTCACACACACAGTCTGGGGGGAATGCTCACACACACAGTCTGGGGGGAATGCTCACACACACAGTCTGGGGGGAATGCTCACACACACAGTCTGGGGGGAATGCTCACACACACAGTCTGGGGGGAATGCTCACACACACAGTCTGGGGGGAATGCTCACACACACAGTCTGGGGGGAATGCTCACACACAGTCTGGGGGGAATGCTCACACACAGTCCGAGGGTAATGCTCACACACACAGTCTGAGGGTAATGCTCACACACACAGTCTGGGGGGAATGCTCACACACACAGTCTGGGGGGAATGCTCACACACACAGTCTGAGGGTAATGCTCACACACAGTCCAAGGGTAATGCTCACACACACAGTCTGAGGGTAATGCTCACACACACAGTCTGGGGGGAATGCTCACACACACAGTCTGGGGGGAATGCTCACACACACAGTCTGAGGGTAATGCTCACACACAGTCCAAGGGTAATGCTCACACACACAGTCTGAGGGTAATGCTCACACACACAGTCTGGGGGGAATGCTCACACACACAGTCTGGGGGGAATGCTCACACACACAGTCTGGGGGGAATGCTCACACACACAGTCTGGGGGTAATGCTCACACACACAGTCTGAAGGCAATGCTCACACACACAGTCTGAGGGTAATGCTCACACACACAGTCTGAGGGTAATGCTCACACACACAGTCTGAGGGTAATGCTCACACACACAGTCTGAGGGTAATGCTCACACACACAGTCTGAGGGTAATGCTCACACACACACACAATCTGAGGGTAATGCTCACACACACAGTCTGAGGGTAATGCTCACACACACACAGTCTGAGGATAATGGTCACACACACAGTCTGAGGGTAATGCTCACACACACACACACACACACACACACACACACACACACACACACACACACACACACACACACACACGCACACACACACACACAGTCTGGGGGTAATGCTCACACACAGTCTGGGGGTAATGCTCACACACACAGTCTGAGGGTAATGCTCACACACACACACAGTCTGAGGGTAATGCTCACACACACACACAGTCTGAGGGTAATGCTCATACACACACACTAATCTCTGTCATGTGTCTAGGTTTTACTGGCGGGTTCATTGGTACTCCTGCAGACATGGTGAACGTCAGGTCAGAGAAACACCTTGTTAACACACACAGCTCTCTTGCATTTAATGATAGTTATTCAATAGTTATAGTTAGGTTGTATGATGTATATTAATGTAATGTTTTAACTAATACACTCGTTTTGCCCCTCAGGATGCAGAATGATGTTAAACTTCCCCCAGAGCTGAGGAGAAAGTGAGTGTTCCTGACCATTTAGACCACATGACATGTTGTTGATCTGACAATGTCTAACTCTGTCTCTCTGTCTCTCTCTCTCTCTCTCTCTCTCTCTCTCTGTCTCTCTCTCTCTCTCTCTTTGTCTCTCTCTGCCTCTCTCTCTCTCTCTCTCTCTTTGTCTCTCTCTGTGTCTCTCTGTCTGTCTCTCTCTGTCTCTCTCTGTCTGTCTCTCTCTGTCTGTCTGTCTCTCTGTCTCTGTCTCTCTCTCTCTCTCTTTGTCTCTCTCTCTCTCTGTCTCTCTCTCTCTCTGTCTCTCTCTCTGTCTCTCTCTCTGTCTCTCTCTGTCTCTCTCTGTCTCTCTCTCTGTCTCTCTCTCTGTCTCTCTCTCTCTCTTTGTCTCGCTCTCTCTCTTTGTCTCTCTCTCTCTGTCTCTCTCTCTGTCTCTGTCTCTCTCTCTCTCTCTCTCTTTGTCTCTCTCTGTCTCTCTCTGTCTCTCTCTCTCTCTCTTTGTCTCTCTCTGTCTCTCTCTGTCTCTGTCTCTCTCTCTGTCTCTCTCAATTCAATTCAAGGGCTTTATTGGCATGGGAAACATGTGTTAACATTGCCAAAGCTAGTGAGGTAGATAATATAGATGTCTCTCTGTCTCTCTCTCTGTCTCTCAGCTACAAACATGCTGTGGACGGTCTCTTCAGGGTCTTCAGAGAAGGTAGGAATGTGTGATTTGTACTCAAAAAGATGAAATGACAAGAGACCCGTTATGAGTTTAGAGAGGTAGCAACACACACTATCACTCCAATGAAAAACATTTTATAAAGAATAGAACGATAGAAACCGTTTGTATTCTGCTGCTCCCTGCTCATTACCCCCCCTGTGTATGACCCCTGACCCTTCCCCTCTGACCTGTGTGTAGAGGGGGTGAGGAAGTTGTTCTCAGGAGCCACCATGGCCTCCAGCAGAGGAGCTCTGGTCACCGTGGGACAGGTACGACCGCACAGCACCTTGGGAAATGTAGTTTATTAATAGCGTTATGTATAGCAGTAGATTGTATGGATTAGGAGAGAGACTCTAGTTGGTTGTCTTTAGGTCTTCTCTTTATCTACTGATTTGTCTTTTGAATGTATTTGGAATTATAACCCATCTCATGTTCCTCTCTCCATCTCACCCTCATCATCTCACCCTCCTCGCTCTCTCCATCTCACCCTCCTCTCTCTCTCCATCTCACCCTCCTCGCTCTCTCCATCTCACCCTCCTCTCTCTCTCTCTCCATCTCACCCTCCTCTCTCTCTCTCCATCTCACCCTCCTCTCTCTCTCTCTCCATCTCACCCTCCTCTCTCTCTCTCCATCTCACCCTCCTTTCTCTCTCTCCATCTCACCCTCCTTTCTCTCTCTCCATCTCACCCTCCTCTCTCTCTCTCCATCTCACCCTCCTCTCGCTCTCTCCATCTCACCCTCCTCGCTGTCTCCATCTCACCCTCCTCTCTCTCCCTTCCCCCTCCATATCTCTTTCTCTCCATCTCTCTTTCTCTCCATATCTCTTTCTCTCCCCCCTCTCTCTCCTCCCTCCTCTCTGTAGTTGGCATGTTATGACCAGGCTAAACAGCTGGTGCTGTCTTCAGGCTTCATGGGCGATAACATCCTCACACACTTCCTGTCTAGCTTCATCGCTGTGAGTAACCGGGCTTCTTATTGGTTAAAATAGTGCAGAGTGCTGGTTGGATAAGGAACCAGAAGAATGTGATATGATAACAATGACATTGTTCATTGATAACTAAAAAAAACAAATGATGTCTCTCTGTCTGTGTCTGTCTGTCTGTAGGGAGGCTGTGCTACGTTCCTGTGTCAGCCTCTAGATGTGATGAAGACCAGGTTGATGAACTCTAAAGGAGAATACTCAGTAAGTTACTCCATCCATCCCTCTCTTAGTCATCTCTCCATCCATCCCTCTCTTAGTCATCTCTCCATCCATCCCTCTCTCTTTCATCTCTCCATCCATCCCTCTCTTAGTCATCTCTCCATCTATCCCTCTCTCTTTCATCTCTCCATCATCCCTCTCTTATTCATCTCTCCATCCATTCCTCTCTTTTTCATCTCTCCATCCATCCCTCTCTTTTTCATCTCTCCATCATCCCTCTTTTTCATCTCTCCATCCATCCCTCTCTTTTTCATCTCTCCATCCATTCCTCTCTTTTTCATCTCTCCATCCATCCCTCTCTTTTTCATCTCTCCATCATCCCTCTCTCTTTCATCTCTCCACCATCCCTCTTCATCTCCACCCATCCCTCTTTTTCATCTCTCCATCCATCCCTCTTTTTCATCTCTCCATCCATCCCTCTCTTTCATCTCTCCATCCATCCCTCTCCAAACCCTCTTTTCTTCCCTTCATCCAACTCTCTCACCATGTAACTGTGTGTTTCAGGGTGTGATACACTGTCTGAGAGTGACGGCTAAAGAGGGACCCATGGCCTTCTACAAGGTGACACACACAGACACACACACAGACACACACACAGACACACACACACACACAGACACACACACAGACACACACACACACACACACACACACACACAGACACACACACAGACACAGACACACACACACACACAGACACACAGACACACACACACACACACACACACAGACACACACACACACACACAGACACAGACACACACGCACACAGACAGACACACACGCACACACACACAGACACACACACACACACACACACAGACACACACACAGACACAGACAGACACACACACACACACACACAGACACACACACACACACACGCACACAGACACACACGCACACAGACAGACACACACGCACACACACACAGACACACACACACACACACACAGACACACACACACAGACACAGACAGACACACACACACACACACACACACACACAGACACACACACACACACACAGACACACAGACACACACACACACAGACACACACACACACAGACACACACACACACAAACACACACACAGACACAGACACAGACACACACACTGGCAGTCCCAGAAACCCATCTAGCAGACCAGCCTAATAACCTTCGCTCGGGGTGACTGTCTTTCTGACAGAGACTAGAGTTTCTAATTGATCTTGTAATCCTGGGTCTTACCTTAACATGTACATGAAGGCTGGGTCTTAACATATATATGAAGGCTGGGTCTTACCTTAACATGTATATGAAGGCTGGGTCTTAACATATATATGAAGGCTGGGTCTTACCTTAATTAACATATATATGAAGGATGGGTCTTACCTTAACATGTATATGAAAGATGGGTCTTACCTTAACATATATATGAAGGCTGGGTCTTAACATATATATGAAGGCTGGGTCTTACCTTAACATATATATGAAGGCTGGGTCTTACCTTAACATTTATATGAAGGCTGGGTCTTACCTTAACATTTATATGAAGGCTGGGTCTTAACGTATATATGAAGGCTGGGTCTTAACATATATATGAAGGCTGGGTCTTACCTTAACATATATATGAAGGATGGGTCTTACCTTAACATATATATGAAAGATTGGTCTTACCTTAACATATATATGAAGGCTGGGTCTTACCTTAACATTTATATGAAGGCTGGGTCTTAACGTATATATATATAAAGGCTGGGTCTTAACGTATATATGAAGGCTGGGTCTTAACATATATATGAAGGCTGGGTCTTACCTTAACATATATATGAAGGCTGGGTCTTACCTTAATTAACATATATATGAAGGCTGGGTCTTACCTTAACATGTATATGAAGGCTGGGTCTTAACGTATATATATGAAGGCTGGGTCTTAACGTATATATGAAGGCTGGGTCTTAACATATATATGAAGGCTGGGTCTTAACATATATATGAAGGCTGGGTCTTACCTTAACGTATATATGAAGGCTGGGTCTTACCTTAACATGTATATGAAGGCTGGGTCTTACCTTAACATGTATATGAAGGCTGGGTCTTACCTTAACATATATATGAAGGCTGAGTCTTAACATATATATGAAGGCTGAGTCTTAACATATATATGAAGGCTGGGTCTTAACATATATATGAAGGCTGGGTCTTACCTTAACGTATATATGAAGGATGGGTCTTACCTTAACATATATATGAAGGCTGGGTCTTACCTTAACATATATATGAAGGCTGGGTCTTAACATATATATGAAGGCTGGGTCTTAACATATATATGAAGGCTGGGTCTTAACATATATATGAAGGCTGGGTCTTAACATATATATGAAGGCTGGGTCTTAACATATATATATATATGAAGGCTGGGTCTTAACATATATCTGAAGGCTGGGTCTTACCTTAACATATATGAAGTCTGGGTCTTAACATGTATATGAAGGCTGGGTCTTAACATGTATATGAAGGCTGGGTCTTACCTTAACATATATATGAAGGCTGGGTCTTAACATATATATGAAGGCTGGGTCTTACCTTAACATATATATGAAGGCTGAGTCTTAACATATATATGAAGGCTCAGTCTTAACATGTATATGAAGGATGGGTCTTACCTTAACATATATATGAAGGCTGGGTCTTACCTTAACATATATATGAAGGCTGGGTCTTACCTTAATATACAGTGCCTTGCGAAAGTATTCGCCCCCCTTGAACTTTGAGACCTTTTGCCACATTTCAGGCTTCAAACATAAAGATATAAAACTGTATTTTTTTGTGAAGAATCAACAACAAGTGGGACACAATCATGAAGTGGAACGACATTTATTGGATATTTCAAACTTTTTTAACAAATCAAAAACTGAAAAATTGGGCGTGCAAAATGATTCAGCCCCCTTAAGTTAATACTTTGTAGCGCCACCTTTTGCTGCGATTACAGCTGTAAGTCGCTTGGGGTATGTCTCTATCAGTTTTGCACATCGAGAGACTGAAATTTTTTCCCATTCCTCCTTGCAAAACAGCTCGAGCTCAGTGAGGTTGGATGGAGAGCATTTGTGAACAGCAGTTTTCAGTTCTTTCCACAGATTCTCGATTGGATTCAGGTCTGGACTTTGACTTGGCCATTCTAACACCTGGACATGTTTATTTTTGAACCATTCCATTGTAGATTTTGCTTTATGTTTTGGATCATTGTCTTGTTGGAAGACAAATCTCCGTCCCAGTCTCAGGTCTTTTGCAGACTCCATCAGGTTTTCTTCCAGAATGGTCCTGTATTTGGCTCCATCCATCTTCCCATCAATTTTAACCATCTTCCCTGTCCCTGCTGAAGAAAAGCAGGCCCAAACCATGATGCTGCCACCACCATGTTTGACAGTGGGGATGGTGTGTTCAGCTGTGTTGCTTTTACGCCAAACATAACGTTTTGCATTGTTGCCAAAAGTTCAATTTTGGTTTCATCTGACCAGAGCACCTTCTTCCACATGTTTGGTGTGTCTCCCAGGTGGCTTGTGGCAAACTTTAAACAACACTTTTTATGGATATCTTTAAGAAATGGCTTTCTTCTTGACACTCTTCCATAAAGGCCAGATTTGTGCAATATACGACTGATTGTTGTCCTATGGACAGAGTCTCCCACCTCAGCTGTAGATCTCTGCAGTTCATCCAGAGTGATCATGGGCCTCTTGGCTGCATCTCTGATCAGTCTTCTCCTTGTATGAGCTGAAAGTTTAGAGGGATGGCCAGGTCTTGGTAGATTTGCAGTGGTCGGATACTCCTTCTATTTCAATATTATCGCTTGCACAGTGCTCCTTGGGATGTTTAAAGCTTGGGAAATCTTTTTGTATCCAAATCCGGCTTTAAACTTCTTCACAACAGTATCTCGGACCTGCCTGGTGTGTTCCTTGTTCTTCATGATGCTCTCTGCGCTTTTAACGGACCTCTGAGACTCACAGTGCAGGTGCATTTATACGGAGACTTGATTACACACAGGTGGATTGTATTTATCATCATTAGTCATTTAGGTCAACATTGGATCATTCAGAGATCCTCACTGAACTTCTGGAGAGAGTTTGCTGCACTGAAAGTAAAGGGGCTGAATAATTTTGCACGCCCAATTTTTCAGTTTTTGATTTGTTAAAAAAGTTTGAAATATCCAATAAATGTCTTTCCACTTCATGATTGTGTCCCACTTGTTGTTGATTCTTCACAAACAAATACAGTTTTATGTCTTTATGTTTGAAGCCTGAAATGTGGCAAAAGGTCGCAAAGTTCAAGGGGGCCGAATACTTTCGCAAGGCACTGTATATATGAAGGCTGGGTCTTACCTTAACATATATATGAAGGCTTGGTCTTAACATATATATGAAGGCTGGGTCTTAACATATATATGAAGGCTGGGTCTTACCTTAACATATATATGAAGGCTGGGTCTTAACATATATATGAAGGCTGGGTCTTAACATATATATGAAGGCTGGGTCTTACCTTAACATATATATGAAGGCTGGGTCTTAACATGTATATGAAGGCTGGGTCTTAACATGTATATGAAGTCTGGGTCTTACCTTAACATATATATGAAGGCTGGGTCTTACCTTAACATGTATATATGAAGGCTGGGTCTTAACGTATATGTTTGAAGGCTAAGGTGAATCCTGGGTAAATGTCTTCATTTACACATCAGGGTCTTGAGTCATTTACCAAATCAGATGGAAGGGTATTGGCTGACTGTCCCATCCAGTGTCAGGGCCTAAACATATGGTCCAAGCCTGTCCAATAGGATTGCAAGGTTGTAAACAACTGTCCATCCCTGTGTAAAGGTCTTGACTAACTGTCCAATGCAGTTGCAAGAAAGTTAATTAACTGCCCAATTGCATTGCAAGGTCTTAACCTACTGTTCAATCACGTCAGCATGTAGACCAACTATCCAATCCCGTGTCAGGGTCTTGACTAAGTGCCCAATGTTCAATCACATGTAACAATGTTGGATAGGTAATGACTGACTGTCCAATGACGTATCAGAATGCTAACTAACTGTCCAATGGGGTTGCAGGGTCTTGTTCCTGCAGGGATCCGTCTGATTCCTCACACGGTGCTCACCTTCATCTTCCTAGAGCAGCTCAAGAACAACTTCGGCATCGTCATCATCTCCTGAGCACGCTCCATGACCTACGACCTTTACCCTCTAACCCCCTGTCCCCTGCAAACATCAACCAATCCCCTGTCACTGCCACAGTGCCTCACCCCCCCCCCCCATGGCCCTGAGCTGTCCAATCCCACAGAGAGGTGGTTGTAGGGATGGAATGTCTGCTATGCTATCCTACCCGGCCCTCTTTAACCTGCTCTGGAATCAACCAATCCCCTGTCACTGCCACAGTGCCACACCCCCCATGGCCCTGAGCTGTCCAATCCCACAGAGAGGTGGTTGTAGGGATGGAATGTCTGCTATGCTATCCTACCCGGCCCTCTTTAACCTGCTCTGGAATCAACCAATCCCCTGTCACTGCCACAGTGCCACACCCCCCATGGCCCTGAGCTGTCCAATCCCACAGAGAGGTGGTTGTAGGGATGGAATGTCTGCTATGCTATCCTACCCGGCCCTCTTTAACCTGCTCTGGAATCAACCAATCACCCGGGGAAAAGACTACGAACAAACTGCCTGCACCTGCACCATCACGGCCTTGTCCACAGGAAGAGTTGTCATAGCAACGCCAGTCAAACGCTGCTGTGACATCATCTTCATGTCTCTGTCATCATCAATAGTGCCGTTCTCAATGGGGGCTGCGCCTCAAATCATACACTATTCCCTATGTAGTGCATTACTTCTGACCCTTAATCTGTAGTGCACTTAACATGTAGCTCTGGTCAGAAGTAGTGCACTACGTAGGGAACATAGTGCCACCTGAGTTCACTCCCTAAACGATGTTGATGTGTTTATACTGTAGCCTTCCACCACCATCATCATGTATCACCCAAACCTGTTCCATTCCACACCACACCAGTCCTCATGTATTACTAGCAGTGTACTAGTTATAGTAGTATGTATTACTAGCGGTGTACTAGCTGTAGTAGTATGTATTACTAGCGGTGTACTAGCTGTAGTAGTATGTATTTCTAGTAGTGTACTAGTTATAGTAGTATGTATTACTAGCGGCCTACTAGTTGTAGTAGTATGTATTACTAGCGGTGTACTAGCTGTAGTAGTATGTATTACTAGCAGTGTACTAGTTATAGTAGTATGTATTACTAGCGGTGTAGTAGTATGTATTACTAGCAGTGTACTAGCTGTAGTAGTATGTATTACTAGCGGTGTACTAGTTGTAGTAGTATGTATTACTAGCTGTGTAGTAGTATGTATTACTAGCGGTGTACTAGTTGTAGTAGTATGTATTACTAGCGGTGTACTAGTTATAGTAGTATGTATTACTAGCGGTGTAGTAGTATGTATTACTAGCAGTGTACTAGCTGTAGTAGTATGTATTACTAGCGGTGTACTAGTTGTAGTAGTATGTATTACTAGCTGTGTAGTAGTATGTATTACTAGCGGTGTACTAGTTGTAGTAGTATGTATTACTAGCGGTGTACTAATTATAGTAGTATGTATTACTAGCAGTGTACTAGTTGTAGTAGTATGTATTACTAGCGGTGTAGTAGTATGTATTACTAGCAGTGTACTAGCTGTAGTAGTATGTATTACTAGCGGTGTACTAGCTGTAGTAGTATGTATTACTAGCGGTGTACTAGCTGTAGTAGTATGTATTACTAGAGTGTACTAGCTGTAGTAGTGTGTATTACTGTAAATCACTACCACATTGTGGTTCTAACTGAAACCATCATAGATACTGTCACATCGGGGGGTGACGATGACAACGGGCCCTCTTCCTGTTCATAACACTGTAACAGCGGCAGGTAGCCTCGCGGTTAAGAGCGTCGGGTCAGTAACCCGAAAGGTTGCCGTGTCGAATCCCCGAGCTGACTAGGTAATACATCTGTTGTTGTGCCCTCGAGAAGGGAAGACACTTAACCCTAATGGCTCTGGATAAGAGCGTAAATGACTCAAATGGTCATGTACTGTGACAGGTCAGTGCTATTCCTGTTCATAAGTGATGCTTATTACTGTGACAGGTCAGTGCTAGTCCTGTTCATAAGTGATGCTTATTACTGTGACAGGTCAGTGCTATTCCTGTTCATAAGTGATGCTTATTACTGTGACAGGTCAGTGCTATTCCTGTTCATAGGTGATGCTTATTACTGTGACGAGATCAGTGCTATTCCTGTTCATAAGTGATGCTTATTACTGTGACAGATCAGTGCTATTCCTGTTCATAAGTGATGCTTATTACTGTGACAGGTCAGTGCTATTCCTGTTCATAAGTGATGCTTATTACTATAACAGGAGATCAGTGCTATTCCTGTTCATAGGTGATGCTTATTACTGTGACAGATCAGTGCTATTCCTGTTCATAAGTGATGCTTATTACTGTGACAGATCAGTGCTATTCCTGTTCATAAGTGATGCTTATTACTATAACAGGAGATAAGTGCTATAACTAGAATCTTATGAATCTCATGTCATCATCATCTCAGAGACATTTGTGAGTGGCATTGGGTGACATAGGGTCCTATTCCTGCCTATAAGGGATGCTGCATAACAGGTTACAATACCATAACAACATGATTATAAAGCCATCACATTCTTACAGACAAAGGTACTAAACAGAAGAAGTTGCCCCTAGGCACTGATTCTGGGTCAGACATTAGTTGCATCCCCCTACCAGTTAAAATTACTGTTGGGGCTAGGTGATCTGATCCTAGATCTGTGGTTAGGGACAACAGTAGAAATTCCCACCAAGGGCAATGTGACGAGGAGATATAACTGGACAGAGATGAGAGATGTATAGTGAATAGGTTGTACACTGCATTTGACCAGGCCCCATAGGGCCCTATAGGAGATCATTCAGAGATACTGTGAGTTAGAGAGAGATACTGTTTACTGGGGACCTGGATGAAACTGCTGTCTTTAAGGCACTTTATCAAACACACACACACACACACACACACACACACACAGGTGCACTCAAACACACACACACACACACACACGTGCACTCAAACACACACACACACACACACACACACGTGCACTCAAACACACACACACACACACACACACACACAGGTGCACTCAAACACACACACACACACACACACACACACACACACACGTGCACTCAAACACACACACACACACACACACACAGGTGCACTCAAACACACACATAGGCACACTCATCTAAGACAAACAAACAAACCCTACAGGTAACTTTAGGCAGTTATCTGTATGTAAATTGGGCTGTTTGGGGGCCACACCCCCACAGTGAGTTCCAGTGAGTCAGGATGCCTTTCCCTCTGTGGCCTCCAGGGGGCAGCATGGTACTGTGTGTGTTTGGGAGACTGGTCATTATGAATGAGTAACATGATTATTAACAGACACTTATGTCTCTGTGTGACTGAGAGGATTAATTCATAAATCCTACTGTGAGGTTGTGTGCGTGTTTGTGAGTGTGTGTTTCAGTTAGTTGTTTGACTGTATTTGATAGGCCATTATTAAAGAGTGGTATTGGGAACCACCCCTTGTACACATGCACACACACACACACACACACACAATCTCTAGGAATGGAAATGAGATTGTAGGACCCAGCTCTGTGCGGCTGTACATGTATGGGTCTGTATTTTGTAGATTGTTTTTTGAATTAAAATACTAATAATTAATAACTGTCATTTCCTCTGTGGTGTGTGTGTGGGGGGGGGGGGTGGTGGTGAACGTAATGGATCTCCTTGCTGACATGTGTCCAGGGTCTGTCTGTTTATTGATACTCTGTCTCCCCCTATTGGTCGTGGTGAGCAGTGCTCTTCAGTTCTGAAGCTCCGTCTTCACTCATCGCCTGGTGAGGAGCTCTGAAATATGGTTCTCTTTAAGGTATCAGAAAGCCGTTGAACCAGAAACACACTGACGGCCAAGGTAGGCTACTTAGCAACTCTGACTAAAATGTTGGCCGTCCTCGCTTTCAACAACCGGAGACAACCGTCCTCTCTTTCACAACCAGAGACAACAGTCCTCTCTTTCACAACCGAAGACAACCGTCCTCTCTTTCACAACCGGAGACAACCGTCCTCTCTTTCACAACCGAAGACAACCGTCCTCTCTTTCACAACCGAAGACAACCGTCCTCTCTTTCACAACCGGAGACAACCGTCCTCTTTCACAACCGAAGACAACCGTCCTCTCTTTCACAACCGGAGACAACCGTCCTCTCTTTCACAACCGGAGACAACCGTCCTCTCTTTCACAACCGGAGACAACCGTCCTCTCTTTCACAACCGGAGACAACCGTCCTCTCTTTCACAACCGGAGACAACCGTCCTCTCTTTCACAACCGGAGACAACCGTCCTCTCTTTCACAACCGGAGACAACCGTCCTCTCTTTCACAACCGGAGACAACCGTCCTCTCTTTCACAACCGGAGACAACCGTCCTCTCTTTCACAACCAAAGACAACCGTCCTCTCTTTCACAACCGGAGACAACCGTCCTCTCTTTCACAACCGGAGACAACCGTCCTCTCTTTCACAACCGGAGACAACCGTCCTCTCTTTCACAACCGGAGACAACCGTCCTCTCTTTCACAACCGGAGACAACCGTCCTCTCTTTCACAACCGGAGACAACCGTCCTCTCTTTCACAACCGGAGACAACCGTCCTCTCTTTCACAACCGGAGACAACCGTCCTCTCTTTCACAACCGGAGACAACCGTCCTCTCTTTCACAACCGGAGACAACCGTCCTCTCTTTCACAACCGGAGACAACCGTCCTCTCTTTCACAACCGGAGACAACCGTCCTCTCTTTCACAACCGAAGACTTCCTGTTTTGATTGGTCTGCCAACACCACATGGACATTGAGGAGCTGCTCCAATGTTTAAATGACATGTCAACCCTAATCCTCCAATCCAATAGCTCATCTACTTGACAAATTCATTCTGACAATATCAAATCTTATTGGTCACATACACATGGTTAGCAGATGTTAATGCGAGTGTAGCGAAATGCTTGTGCTTCTAGTTCCGACAATGCAGTAATAACCAACGAGTAATCTAAGCTAACAATTCCAAAACTACTACCTTATACACACAAGTGTAAGGGGATAAAGAATATGTACATAAAGATATATGAATGAGTGATGGTACAGAGCAGCATAGGCAAGATGCAGTAGATGGTATCAAGTACAGTATATACATATGAGATGAGTCATGTAGGGTATGTAAACATTATATTAAGTAGCATTGTTTAAAGTGGCTAGTGATACATGTATTACATAAAGATGCAGTCGATGATATAGAGTACAGTATATACGTATACATATGAGATGAGTAATGTAGGGTATGTAAACATTATATCAAGTAGCATTGTTTAAAGTGGCTACTGATACATTTTTACATCAATTTCCATCAATTTCCATTATTAAAGTAGCTGGAGTTGAGTCAGTATGTTGGCAGCAGCCACTCAATGTTAGTGGTGGCTGTTTAACAGTCTGATGGCCTTGAGATAGAAGCTGTTTTTTTTTCTTCTCATCACTAGACTGAATCACACCTCTCATCACTAGACTGAATCCCACCTCTCATCACTAGACTGAATCACACCTCTCATCACTAGACTGAATCCCACCTCTCAGCACTAGACTGAATCCCACCTCTCATCACTAGACTGAATCCCACCTCTCATCACTAGACTGAATCCCACCTCTCATCACTAGACTGAATCCCACCTCTCATCACTAGACTGAATCCCACCTCTCATCACTAGACTGAATCCCACCTCTCATCACTAGACTGAATCACACCTCTCATCACTAGACTGAATCCCACCTCTCAGCACTAGACTGAATCCCACCTCTCATCACTAGACTGAATCCCACCTCTCATCACTAGACTGAATCCCACCTCTCATCACTAGACTGAATCACACCTCTCATCACTAGACTGAATCCCACCTCTCAGCACTAGACTGAATCCCACCTCTCATCACTAGACTGAATCACACCTCTCAGCAACATGTTCTGCCTATATGACTAACAATGTCTTCTGGTGCTGAGAGGTGGGATTGTTACAAGGCCTCTCATCCTACTAAAACATGTTGCTCTATTGCCCTCAGCGACAGTTAGACTTGTTGTTCATGTTTTTCTGTGTTCTAGTGTACTATAGAATATGTAGCTTTCCTATTCTTGACACTTCTCCCAGTCATATTTAAGGTTAGAACTACCTTTCTAAGTGTTCTGATACTTCTAGTTTGGAGTTGTATTTTTACGATAACATAGCTACAGTATTTCACCTTTTAATGTGTATAGTATTGCTTACTAGGTGTTGTCCAATCAATTGTGTAACCACCCCTTCTTCCAATTAGGGCTGATTGAAAAGCTGTTAAAAAGAGGACATTCCTTTTCTTGTTCTCCCTGACGAAGGCCCTGCAGCCCAAACGCATCGGTTTCTTAAAAACGTAGTTTCTATTGAACATGCCAGACTAATAAAGGCATTTTAATTCATTATATGAAGAGTGCCTTGGTCCTCCTTTCTTTCTGAGGACCAATTTACCCCTTTTACCAAAGAGCCCCTTCTGTCTACCAGAATGTACTGCTGTGTACCTTAGTAGTGCTTCCCTCCCTCCTCTCTCTACTAATGACAATGTTAGATTTAATGTGGATGTTGATTGGAACAAAGGGTTACAGGGTGGGTTAGAATGCTGCCTTCATTTGCATACAAATGATGAGGTAATGAACGGTCATTTGCATAATGTATGTTTAATTGATCCACGTGTAGGCTATCTGCATGATATATGGTTCTGAAGAGATGGAGTACGTAGACGCACACACACAGTTACACACAGACAGACAGACACATACACACACACACACAGACAGGCAGACACACACACAGTTACGCACACACACACACACACACAGACATACAGACACACAGACAGACAGACACACACACAGTTACACACACACACACAGACATACAGACACACACACAGTTACACACACACACACACAGTTACACACACACACAGACAGACATAGTTACACAGTGCTAATAAAACCCTGACAACACGCTGCTCCTCCCTCCTGGACCTGGGATGTTGGTGCAGCCGCCACCATCACAGACATTTACTCCTGGACCTGGGATGTTGGTGCAGCCGTCACCATCACAGACATTTACTCCTGGACTTCTGAGTGACGTCCTCTAAGTGCCTTGATGGTATTGTCTCCCCTAAAGATTGAACAGGGAGACGAAACCGTTCAGAATCCTTCAGCAGGATCAACTAATGGTCCTCTGGCTGAAAGGAACTGACATACCACCGCTTTTAGAGAAACACAGAAATCACCTTTAGAGTGTGGAGGTGGGCCATTAAACAAAAACACACGCACACGCATGCACAAACACACACACACACACGCACACAGAGACGCACACTTACACACACTCCTCTCTGATGGGACTCTATTCATTAGACCTGTGGTGAAAGTCAGCTGCCCTACAGGCCACACTAAATCAAAGACATATGGGTGGCTCCTAAATCACACCATGTTCCCTCTTTAGGGCACTACTAGTAGTTCTCTCTATGGGGAAGAGGGTATCATTTAGGACACTAGTAGTAGTACTCTCTATGGGGAAGAGGGTACCATTTAGGGCACTAGTAGTAGTTCTCTCTATGGGGAAGAGGGTATCATTTAGGGCACTAGTAGTAGTTCTCTCTATGGGGAAGAGGGTAACATTTAGGGCACTAGTAGTAGTTCTCTCTATGGGGAAGAGGGTACCATTTAGGGCACTAGTAGTAGTTCTCTCTATGGGAAGAGGGTACCATTTAGGATGCATACTGTCAACGCCTGACTTATAACAAGGTCTGACTTCTTGTGTCAATCAACACCTCTCTTTCTTTCTTCTGTCTTTCACGTTCTCTCTCTTTATTCTCTCTCTTTTTGTCACATCTCCCTCTCTTATTCTCATCTCTCTCCCTCTCTCCTTTCTCTCTATTACACTCTCTCTCTCCTCTCTTTCTCTCTCTCTCTCTCTCTCTCTCTCTCCTTTCTCTCTATTGCACTCTCTCTCTCCTCTCTTTCCTCTCTCTCTCTCTTTCTCTCTCTCTCTCTCCTTCCTCTCTATCTCGTTCCTCACTCTCTCTCTCTCTCTCCTCTTTCCTCCTTTCTCTCTCTCTCCTTTCCTCCTTTCTCTCTCTCTCTTTCCTCCTCTCTCTCTCTCTCTCTCTCTCTCTCTGACGCCAACACATTAGAATAAATGTAGTTTCTATAAAGACAACAATCAGCGTATGACGAAAATGGGAAAAACCAACGGGAGTGTTGAGAGCTGTGTACTTCTAGCTACAGAAACAATGTTCAGGGTCACATACACTCTACACTGTCAGAGTCAACAATAAAGAGACACCTAACGTCCTTCAGGGTCACATACACACTACGCTGTCAGAGTCAACAATAAAGAGACACCTAACGTCCTTCAGGGTCACATACACACTACGCTGTCAGAGTCAACAATAAAGAGACACCTAACATCCTTCATCTCTCCGTTCTTCCATTCATCCACCTCACGTCACCCTTTCAATGAAACACCTACACTGTGCACGTACGTGTCAGATTTTCCTGAAGTTCAATCAAATCAAATGTTATTGGTCACATACACATATTTAGCAGATGTTATTGCAGGTGTAGAGAAATGCTTTTGTTTCTAGCTCCAACAGTGCAGTAATATCTAACAGTTCACAACAATACACAGAAATATACAACTAAATTCACTTCACTGTTACATTTCTGGACAACATCAGAGCAGTAAGCAGTAAAGTACAGTACGACAGACTGTCTGTCTGTCTCTCTGTCTCTCTCTCTGTCTGTCTGTCTGTCTGTGAAAGGAAAGGTTAGACCTAACAGGAAGCAGTATAGTACAGACACAGAGAGGAAAGGTTAGACCTAACAGGAAGCAGTATAGTACAGACACAGAGAGGAAAGATTAGACCTAACAGGAAGCAGTATAGTACAGACAGACAGAAAGGAAAGGTTAGACCTAACAGGAAGCAGTATAGTACAGACAGACGGACAGACAGAAAGGTTAGACCTAACAGGAAGCAGTATAGTACAGACAGACAGACAGAAAGGTTAGACCTAACAGGAAGCAGTATAGTACAGACAGACAGACAGGAAAGGTTAGACCTAACAGGAAGCAGTATAGTACAGACAGACAGAGAGGAAAGGTTAGACCTAACAGGAAGCAGTATAGTACAGACAGACAGAAAGGAAAGGTTAGACCTAACAGGAAGCAGTATAGTACAGACAGACAGAGAGGAAATGTTAGACCTAACAGGAAGCAGTATAGTACAGACAGACAGAGAAGAAAGGTTAGACCTAACAGGAAGCAGTATAGTACAGACAGAGAGGAAAGGTTAGACCTAACAGGAAGCAGTGTAGTTCAGACAGACAGACAGAGAGGAAAGGTTAGACCTAACAGGAAGCAGTATAGTACAGACAGACAGAAAGGAAAGGTTAGACCTAACAGGAAGCAGTATAGTACAGACAGAGAGGAAACGTTAGACCTAACAGGAAGCAGTATAGTACAGACAGACAGAGAGGAAAGGTTAGACCTAACAGGAAGCAGTATAGTACAGACAGACAGAAAGGAAAGGTTAGACCTAACAGGAAGCAGTATAGTACAGACAGAGAGGAAAGGTTAGACCTAACAGGAAGCAGTATAGTACAGACAGAGAGGAAACGTTAGACCTAACAGGAAGCAGTATAGTACAGACAGACAGAGAGGAAAGGTTAGACCTAACAGGAAGCAGTATAGTACAGACAGACAGAGAGGAAAGGTTAGACCTAACAGGAAGCAGTATAGTACAGACAGACAGACAGAAAGATTAGACCTAACAGGAAGCAGTATAGTACAGACAGACAGAAAGGAAAGGTTAGACCTAACAGGAAGCAGTATAGTACAGACAGAAAGAGAGGAAAGGTTAGACCTAACAGGAAGCAGTATAGTACAGACAGAGAGGAAAGGTTAGACCTAACAGGAAAGCAGTAGGAGTGTTATTCAGAAAAAGGTCAGAGGAGATCCAGTGGAGAGGAGGGGAGGAAACCCACTGTTAGAAATTACAGCTCAAATTAGCTAGTGGGAATTTACCTAGAAGTGTGTGTGTGTGTGTGTGTGTGTGTGTGTGTGTGTGTGTGTGTGTGTGATAATGTAGGTCCCTTGTCTGCGGCCCATCTCGATCAATCCCTTTACAGTCACTGAGATATTCCATTATAAGTTTACTCGGTCTGAGTCCTTGAGAAGTTGAGTGTGTACGTGCCTGCCTGTGTGTGTGCGTGTGTATCTGTGTGTGTGTGTGCCTGTGTGCGTGTGTGTGTGTCTGTGTGTGTGTGTGCGTGTGTGTCTGTGTGTGTGTGTGCGTGTCTGTGTGTGTCTGTGCGTGTCTGTGTGTGTGTGCGTGCCTGTGCGTGTGTGTGTGTGTCTGTGCGTGCCTGTGCGTGTGTGTGCGTGTCTGTGTGTGCCTGTGTGTGTGTGTGTGTGTGTGTGTGTCTGTGTGTCAAACATAAAACGTCTTGATAAAAAACCCTCTTAGGAAAATGCTAATTTGTGTCTCATTTCTAATTAAATTAAAAGAAGATTGTTCCTAATAACTTTCAGGACTACTAAATATCCTCGTTAAAACGCGCCATTGGTCAAAGACTACAAAATGTGAATTTCTTTAGTAAAAAGGACCAATACAGTATAACACTCTTTAACATATCTGTTTTATTGTCAGAGAGGGAAATTAGTGCTGGTCTCCCACCCAGGCAGAGGTCTCCTCCGTCCTGGCACCCCATTGGTGGAACCAGCTTCCTCCTGAAGCTAGAACAGCAGAATCCATCTTCCGAAAGAACACTGAAACCCCGCCTCTTTAAAGAGTATTTTAAATTATCTCTCTCCTCACCTCACCTGATTAATCCCACAGCACCCCTCCCCCTACCGAAAACAACAAACATCCTTGCCTTCTTTGCACTTATACTTGCACTTGTCTTTCTAAAATGTACTTACTAGGACATGTGGTTGAACTGTAAATCGCTCTGGACAAGCCTCTGCCGAGTCCCCAACAACCAGATGTTCCAGTTTTCAGGGGAAATGGAAAGAGATCCTATGATGTGACTTCCACTTTTGGACATTAAGCACTGAGGTATATATAATAGAACGATGTTAACTAGACGACTACACTTCAACTATGACAGACAAAATGAGAATTAAAAAAATCCAGTAAATCACATTGTAGGATTTTTAATGAATTTATTTGCAAATTATGGTGGAAAATAAGTATTTGGTCAATAACAAAAGTTTATCTCAATACTTTGTTATATACCCTTTGTTGGCAATGACAGAGGTCAAACGTTGTCTGTAAGTCTTCACAAGGTTTTCACACACTGTTGCTGGTATTTTGGCCCATTCCTCCATGCAGATCTCCTCTAGAGCAGTGATGTTTTGGGGCTGTTGCTGGGCAACATGGATGATTTTTATTAAAAATCCAAAAGGGGTAGGCAAGAGAATGGTTGTGGACAGAGAGACAGGAAACACAGGGATGAATATACTGGCACAGAGAGACAGGAAACACAGGGATAAATACACTGGCAGAGAGAGACAGGAAACACAGGGATAAATACACTGGCAGAGAGAGACAGGAAACACAGGGATAAATACACTGGCACAGAGAGACAGGAAACACAGGGATAAATACACTGGCCCAGAGAGACAGGAAACACAGGGATAAATACACTGGCCCAGAGAGACAGGAAACACAGGGATAAATACACTGGCCCAGAGAGACAGGAAACACAGGGATAAATACACTGGCCCAGAGAGACAGGAAACACAGGGATAAATACACTGGCCCAGAGAGACAGGAAACACAGGGATAAATACACTGGCCCAGAGAGACAGGAAACACAGGGATAAATACACTGGGGAAAACAAGCGACACCTGGAGGGGGTGGAGACAACAACGAGGACAGGTGAAACAGATCAGGGCGTGACAGGTACAGAAGAAAACCTCCCCGGACACTTTATTTTGGTTTCTTTAAGGCCTGCTACTTTGGGTTTCTCTGGATAAGAGCGTTGCTAAATGACTAGAATGTAAAAGTCTCTCACTCACTCTGTTGTTCAGCATCATTGAATGGGCTCAAACAATACCCATCCATTCATCCATCCATCTATCTATCCATCTATCCATCCATCTATCTATCCATCTATCCATCTATTTATCTTGTGTTCTGTTAGAGAAAGAGGGGGATGAATGGGCATTTAGGAAAGTGATGGGGAGCTCAAGGACGAGGAGATGGAGAGAGAGAGAGGAGGAGAGTTATTTGTTACAAAGGAGAAGGATTGTGTCAAAAGGAAATGGACTGATCAGAAACATTATACAGAGAGAGAGAGAGAGAGAGAGAGAGAGATGGAGAGAATGAGAGAATGAGGAGAGAGAGAGATGGAGAGAATGAGGAGATGGAGAGAATGGAGAGAGAGAGAGGAGGAGAGTTATTTGTTACAAAGGAGAATGATTGTGTCAAAGGGAAATGGACTGATCAGAAACATTATACAGAGAGAGAGAATGAGGAGAGAGAGAGAGAGAGAGAGAGAGAGAGATGGAGAGAATGAGAGAATGAGGAGAGAGAGAGATGGAGAGAATGAGGAGATGGAGAGAATGGGGAGAGAGAGAGAGAATGAGGAGAGAGAGAGAGAGATTGAGAGAATGAGGAGAGAGAGAGATGGAGAGAATGAGGAGATGGAGAGAATGGGGAGAGAGAGAGAGAGAGAGATGGAGAGAATGAGGAGATGGAGAGAATGAGGAGAGAGAGAGAGATGGAGAGTATGAGGAGAGAGAGATGGAGAGAATGAGGAGAGAGAGAGATGGAGAGAATGAGGAGAGAGAGAGATGGAGAGAATGAGGAGAGAGAGAGAGATGGAGAGAAAGAGGAGAGAGAAAGATGGAGAGCGAGAGAGGAAGAGAATGAGGAGAGATGGAGAAAGAGAGAGAGAGAGAGAAATGGAGAAAGAGTAATTGCGAGAGAGAGAAACCCAGAGGCCACCTAGCAGTTATAGGGTATTACTGAGTATCAGCTAGACAGCCCTCTCTACAAACACACAAACCCACGCCCTGTCAAGCCTCTCTATCACACACACACACACACAGACCCTGTCAAGCCTCTCTATCACACACACACACACACGCCCTGTCAACCCTTTCAATCACAAACTGATCAGCCCACCTCTACACACGACCGGTGTGTTGGTGTTGCGATAAATCTCTGTGGAAACAGGAAGTAAACACACAGGGTGGTATTCCATTTCTGCAGTGAAGGGTGCAGCCTGTATAACTCACTGTGACTGGCTACACTGCTTTAACAGTGTGTGTGTCTGTCTCTGTGTGTGTGCCTGTCTGTCTCTGTGTGTGTGTAACAATCCCAACAGTATTGGACGTTAGTCCATTAAGTTTGTCAGTTAAGCTAAGGCATTAATTCAAACTGGTTAAGGTTTGGGTAGGGTCCAAACCGGATTTTTTTTAAATGAGTGACGAGCACTAGGATTGAACTGGAGCACACGGTTGTTACCCCCCCCCCCCCCCCCCCAGTGGACGGTATTGAACACATCTCCCAATCAGATGGTAACAGATGCTCACCCCCTCCCTCCCTCCCCTAGTGGACGGTATTGAACACATCTCCCTATTAGATGGTAACAGATGCTCACTCCAACCCCCCCCCCCAGTGGACGGTATTGAACACATCTCCCTATCAGACGGTAACACCCCACCCCCCCTAGTGGACGGTATTGAACACATCTCCCTATCAGATGGTAACAGCCGCTCACTCCCCCCCCCCCCCCCCCACCCCCCTAGTGGACGGTATTGAACACATCTCCCTATCAGATGGTAACAGATGCTCACCCCCCCCCCCCCCCCCCAGTGGACGGTATTGAACACATCTCCCTATCAGATGGTAACAGCCCCCCCCCCCCCCCCCAGTGGACGGTATTGAACACATCTCCCAATCAGATGGTAACAGATGCTCACCCCCTCCCTCCCTCCCCTAGTGGACGGTATTGAACACATCTCCCTATTAGATGGTAACAGATGCTCACTCCAACCCCCCCCCCCAGTGGACGGTATTGAACACATCTCCCTATCAGACGGTAACACCCCACCCCCCCTAGTGGACGGTATTGAACACAT
>NC_143034.1:12740000-12780000 GCF_057628025.1 Oncorhynchus mykiss
GCAAAATGCTGTGCTTAAATTGTTCAACATGGTGTTAACTTCTGGCTGCTTCCCTGATGTCTGGAACCAGGGGCTCATCTCCCCTATCCACAAAAGTGGAGACAAATCAGACCCCAATAATTACAGGGGAATTTGCGTCAACAGTAACTTGGGAAAGATTTTCTGTAGCATTTTGAATTCAAGAATTCAAACCTTTCTTCAAGAAAAAAATGTAATAAGTAAATGTCAAATTGGCTTTCTCCCTAACCATCGCACTACTGACCATATATACACCTTACACACACTAATTAATGAACACGTCCACCAAAAAAAAGAGGGCAAAATCTTTGCTTGCTTTATTGACTTTAAAAAAGCATTTGATTCGATTTGGCACGAAGGGCTATTCTACAAAATTCTACAAAGTGGGCTTGGTGGTAAGGTGTATGACTTAATAAAATGTATGTACACAGAAAATAAGTGTGCAATAAAAATCAAAAACCAAAGAACAGAATTTTTTTCACAATGTCGAGGTGTGAGACAAGGCTGCAATTTGAGTCCAAATCTTTTCAACATTTATATCAATGAATTAGCAGACATGTTGGACCAATCTCCAGCCCCAGGACTCACACTATTTGACACAGAGGTGAAATACCTGCTATATGCTGATGACTTGGTACTTCTATCACCAACCAAAGAAGGTCTTCAACAAAACATTAATATTCTGGAGCAATATTGCCATAATTGGGCCCTGGCAGTAAATTTCCAAAAAACTAAAATCATGATTTTCCAAAAAAAACCCAGATGTCAGAAACAAAAATGTAAATTCACCCTGAACAACACCTTAATTGAACACACAAAAAATTACACCTACCTTGGTCTGACCATATCTGCATCGGGAAACTTTAATATGGCAGTGAAGGCACTCAAAGAAAAAGCCCGCAGAGCAATGTATGCAATAAAAATGAAATTATTCAAAATCAACATCCCAATTAGAATTTGGACTAAAATATTTGACAGTGTAATCCTACCAATAGCACTTTATGGAAGTGAGGTTTGGGGGCCACTCAATAAACTGGATTTTAAAATGTGGGACAAACATCCAATTGAAACCCTACATGCAGAATTCTGTCGGAAAATTCTACAAGTCCAGAGAAATACACCAACTAATGCATGTAGGGCAGAATTGGGCCGTTTTCCAGTAATAATGAAAATACAGAAAAGATCATTAAAATTTTGGCTACATCTAAATTCAAGTCCAAATTCGAGTCTGCAATTTAAAGCACTTCAAGCCCAAGAGCTGAGCCCAGAAACGAGCCCCCTCAGTCAGCTGGTGTTGGACCTCACCAATCAAGCTGACACCAGCACTGCTTCAAAAGAAAGAATTCCAATAAACAAAATCATGAACCAATCAAAGGAATCATACTTACAATACTGGAAAAACGAAACAAAATCCCAAAGCCGACTAAATTGCTATCTGACCCTAAACAGAGAATATGAATTGGCTGATTATCTCTACTCTGTCAGAGATACGAAGCAGAGACAGATCCTTACCAAGTACAGGCTGAGTGACCACCGATTGGCAATAGAAACCGGCAGACATAAAAAGACATGGCTACCCAAAGAGGAGCGTGTATGTGGTCACTGCATGACAGGGGAGGTAGAGACAGAGATGCACTTTCTCCTTTACTGTGATAAATATTCCTCACAAAGAGATTCATTATTCACAGAAATGACTACATATATTCCACATTTTTACAAATTGAACCCAGAGGAAAAACTAAGAATACTCATGGGCGAAGGAGCAATGGCTCCTCTTGCAGCCAAATATGTATTTTCCTGCCATAGCCTGAGGGACACTGAATAATAACATCTGCATAGTAAACAGTAACTTACTTATTATTACTATTATTGTTATTACTATAATTATTAATGTTTACTGTAGACTGTTACCATTTTATTGTATTTATTTTTGTATTATTATTTACTACCATTTTATATTATTATTTGCTATCATTTACAATTTTGTTACAATGTATATTGTATACATTGTTGCTTTGGCAATATTGAGAGAGAGAGAGAGAGAGAGAGAGGAGAGAGAGAGAGAGAGAGAGAGAGATGGTTATAGTGGGATGACTGACCATACCAGGACATGGTTATAGCAGGATGACTGACCATACCAGGGCATGGTTATAGTGGGATGACAGACCATACCAGGACATGGTAACATGGTTATAGTGGGGTGACTGACCATACCAGGACATGGTTATAGTGGGATGACAGACCATACCAGGACATGGTAACATGGTTATAGTGGGATGACTGACCATACCAGGACATGGAAACATGGTTATAGTGGGGTGACTGACCATACCAGGACATGGTTATAGTGGGATGACTGACCATACCAGGACATGGTTATAGTGGGATGACTGACCATACCAGGACATGGTAACATGGTTATAGTGGGGTGACTGTCCATACCAGGACATGGTAACATGGTTATAGTGGGATGACTGACCATATCAGGACATGGTTATAGTGGGATGACTGACCATACCAGGACATGGTAACATGGTTATAGTGGGGTGACTGTCCATACCAGGACATGGTAACAGGGTTATAGTGGGATGACAGACTATATCAGGACATGGTTATAGTGGGATGACTGACCATATCAGGACATGGTTATAGTGGGATGACTGACCATACCAGGACATGGTTATAGTGGGGTGACTGACCATACCAGGACATGGTTATAGTGGGGTGACTGACCATACCAGGACATGGTTATAGTGGGATGACAGACCATACCAGGACATGGTAACATGGTTATAGTGGGATGACTGACCATACCAGGACAGGGTTATAGTGGGATGACTGACCATACCAGGACAGGGTTATAGTGGGATGACTGACCATACCAGGACATGGTTATAGTGGGATGACAGACCATACCAGGACATGGTAACATGGTTATAGTGGGATGACTGACCATACCAGGACATGGTTATAGCAGGATGACTGACCATACCAGGACATGGTTATAGTGGGATGACAGACCATACAAGGACATGGTAACATGGTTATAGTGGGATGACTGACCATACCAGGACATGGTTATAGTGGGATGACTGACCATACCAGGACATGGTTATAGTGGGGTGACTGACCATACAAGGAAATGGTAACATGGTTATAGTGGGGTGACTGACCATACCAGGACATGGTTATAGTGGGATGACTGACCATACCAGGACATGGTTATAGTGGGGTGACTGACCATACCAGGACATGGTAACATGGTTATAGTGGGATGACTGACCATACCAGGACATGGTTATAGCAGGATGACTGACCATACCAGGGCATGGTTATAGTGGGATGACAGACCATACCAGGACATGGTAACATGGTTATAGTGGGGTGACTGACCATACCAGGACATGGTTATAGTGGGATGACAGACCATACCAGGACATGGTAACATGGTTATAGTGGGATGACTGACCATACCAGGACATGGTTATAGTGGGATGACTGACCATACCAGGACATGGTTATAGTGGGGTGACTGACCATACCAGGACATGGTCATAGTGGGGTGACTGACCATACCAGGACATGGTTATAGCGGGATGACTGACCATACCAGGACATGGTTATAGTGGGATGACAGACCATACCAGGACATGGTAACATGGTTATAGTGGGATGACTGACCATACCAGGACAGGGTTATAGTGGGATGACTGACCATACCAGGACATGGTTATAGTGGGATGACTGACCATACCAGGACATGGTTATAGTGGGGTGACTGACCATACAAGGACATGGTAACATTGTTATAGTGGGGTGACTGACCATACCAGGACATGGTTATAGTGGGATGACTGACCATACCAGGACATGGTTATAGTGGGGTGACTGACCATACCAGGACATGGAAACATGGTTATAGCGGTATGACTGACCATACCAGGACATGGTAACATGGTTATAGTGGGGTGACTGACCATACCAGGACATGGTTATAGTGGGATGACAGACCATACCAGGACATGGTAACATGGTTATAGTGGGATGACTGACCATACCAGGACATGGTTATAGTGGGATGACAGACCATAGCAGGACATGGTAACATGGTTATAGTGGGATGAATGACCATACCAGGACAGGGTTATAGTGGGATGACTGACCATACCAGGACATGGTTATAGTGGGATGACTGACCATACCAGGACATGGTTATAGTGGGGTGACAGACTATACCAGGACATGGTAACATGGTTATAGTGGGATGAATGACCATACCAGGACAGGGTTATAGTGGGATGACTGACCATACCAGGACAGGGTTATAGTGGGATGACTGACCATACCAGGACATGGTTATAGTGGGGTGACAGACTATACCAGGACATGGTAACATGGTTATAGTGGGATGAATGACCATACCAGGACAGGGTTATAGTGGGATGACTGACCATACCAGGACATGGTTATAGTGGGGTGACAGACTATACCAGGACATGGTAACATGGTTATAGTGGGGTGACTGACTATACCAGGACATGGTAACATGGTTATAGTGGGGTGACTGACCATACCAGGACAGGGTTATAGTGGGATGACTGACCATACCAGGACATGGTAACATGGTTATAGTGGGGTGACTGACCATACCAGGACATGGTAACATGGTTATAGTGGGGTGACTGACCATACCAGGACAGGGTTATAGTGGGGTGACTGACCATACCAGGACATGGTAACATGGTAAGAGCAGAATACTGTAAAACAATCTACCAGGTAATAAGATTCAAATGGAGGTTGAGGTTCTATCTTTTCTAAATGAAAACACACACACACACACACACACACACACACACACACACAACCAGACAAAGGCCTCACCCTCTGGTACTTTAGATTACATTCTGAACACTCTCGATTCTGACCATTAACCAACAGTTAAATATGATGAACCAGCTTGTGTGTCCGTGTATCTTCTTAATGGTGACTGGCTGTTTCCATCTCTCTGTGTGTGTGTGTGTGTGTGTGTGTGTGTGTGTGTGTGTGTGTGTGTGTGTGTGTGTGTGTGTGTGTGTGTGTGTGTGTGTGTGTGTGCGTGCGTGTGCGTGCGCATGTGTGTGTTAGGGTTATAGACTGGAGACCAATGTGGATAAGGAGAGAGAGAGAGGAAACAGAGGAGTGAGATGGAATACAAGAGAGACACTGAGGGAACAGAGGAGTGAGAGAGGGAACAGAGGGGATGGGGAGAATTGAAGAGAAAGAGGATGGAGAAATGGGGGAGAGAGAAGGGAGAGGAGATACAAGGGAGAGAAAGGGAGAGAGAAGAGTACACAAGAGAGAGAGGGAGAGCGAGAGAGAGAGAGGGCGAAACGTTGGAGAGGGAGAGAAGGGGAGAGAGAGAGAGAGGGCGAAACGTTGGAGAGGGAGAGAAGGGGAGAGAGAGAGAGGGCAAGACTTTGGAGCGGGAGAGAAGGGGAGAGAGAGAGAGGGCGAGACGTTAGAGAGGGAGAGAAGGGGAGAGAGAGAGAGGTGGAGAAAGAGACCTGGAAAAGAGAGAGAGGGGAACAGGGGAGAGAGAGAGGGATAAGAGAAAGAGTAAGAGGGGGTTATAAGAAGACACACAGAGTCTTTCACACTGTCTCCCTCTGCTGGTTAGTGTTAGTATGCAGCCTCTCAGGACCCTCTCTAACAGTATCCTGTCTGATCTCTTAGTATGAGGTCTCTCAGGACCCTCTGTAACAGTATCCTGTCTGATCTCTTAGTATGAGGTCTCTCAGGACCCTCTGTAACAGTATCCTGTCTGATCTCTTAGTATGAGGTCTCTCAGGACCCTCTGTAACAGTATCCTGTCTGATCTCTTAGTATGAGGTCTCTCAGGACCCTCTGTAACAGTATCCTGTCTGATCTCTTAGTATGAGGTCTCTCAGGACCCTCTGTAACAGTATCCTGTCTGATCTCTTAGTATGAGGTCTCTCAGGACCCTCTGTAACAGTATCCTGTCTGATCTCTTAGTATGAGGTCTCTCAGGACCCTCTGTAACAGTATCCTGTCTGATCTCTTAGTATGAGGTCTCTCAGGACTCTCTGTAACAGAGTCCAAAGCCAACACCTCTCTGCGTACGTGTCTCCTATTCATTTGAATAAGGTGACAGTTGGAGAAATTGCTTGAGCCAACTGTACTATATTCTAGAACACTGCCTTGAGCCACGCTGAGAATACAGAAGTCTGAAAGCCAACGGTACTATATTCTAGAACACTACCTTGAGCCACGCTGAGAATACAGAAGTCTGAAAGCCAACAGTACTATATTCTAGAACACTGCCTTGAGCCACGCTGAGAATACAGAAGTCTGAAAGCCAACTGTACTATATTCTAGAACACTGTCTTGAGCCACGCTGAGAATACAGAAGTCTGAAAGCCAACGATACTATATTCTAGAACACTGTCTTGAGCCACGCTGAGAATACAGAAGTCTGAGAGCCAACGATACTATATTCTAGAACACTGCCTTGAGCCACGCTGAGAATACAGAAGTCTGAAAGCCAACGATACTATATTCTAGAACACTGCCTTGAGGCACGCTGAGAATACAGAAGTCTGAAAGCCAACAGTACTATATTCTAGAACACTGCCTTGAGCCACGCTGAGAATACAGAAGTCTGAAAGCCAACGATATCATATTCTAGAACACTGTCTTGAGCCACGCTGAGAATACAGAAGTCTGAAAGCCAACGATATCATATTCTAGAACACTGCCTTGAGCCACGCTGAGAATACAGAAGTCTGAAAGCCAACAGTACTATATTCTAGAACACTGCCTTGAGCCACGCTGAGAATACAGAAGTCTGAAAGCCAACAGTACTATATTCTAGAACACTGCCTTGAGCCACGCTGAGAATACAGAAGTCTGAAAGCCAACGATATCATATTCTAGAACACTGTCTTGAGCCACGCTGAGAATACAGAAGTCTGAAAGCCAACGATACTATATTCTAGAACACTGTCTTGAGCCACGCTGAGAATACAGAAGTCTGAAAGCCAACGATATCATATTCTAGAACACTGCCTTGAGCCACGCTGAGAATACAGAAGTCTGAAAGCCAACAGTACTATATTCTAGAACACTGCCTTGACCCACGCTGAGAATACAGAAGTCTGAAAGCCAACAGTACTATATTCTAGAACACTGCCTTGAGCCACGCTGAGAATACAGAAGTCTGAAAGCCAACAGTACTATATTCTAGAACACTGCCTTGAGCCACGCTGAGAATACAGAAGTCTGAAAGCCAACGATACTATATTCTAGAACAGTGCTGAACACGTACACGTTTTGGGACTCTGATAAACAGTTCAGTATGCAGCCTCTCAGGCCGTCTGTAACATGTAACAGCACAATATGCTGTCTGAGACCAGTAAGCCTGACATGACAGATGACATGACAGCTCAGTGTCAAGGGTCACTTGAATATGGAATGACATTTATAAAAAAGAACATCCGCAATCAAATAAGTGACGAGAGGGGCGTTGTGTGTATTGTGGGTGTGTGAATAGGGTGTGTGTATAGGGTGTGTATATAGGGTGTGTGTATAAGGTGTGTATATTGGGTGTTTAATAATTATTATGGAACGTGGAAAATATTTGGGTAGAATATTTAGTATATCTGTGGAATACATGGAGAGAATATATAGTATATCTGAAGAATACATGGATAGAATATATAGTATATCTGAAGAATACATGGATAGAATATATAGTGTATCTGAAGAATAGATGGATAGAATATATAGTATATCTGAAGAATAGATGGATAGAATATATAGAATATCTGAAGAATAGATGGATAGAATATATAGTATATCTGTAGAATACATGGATAGAATATATAGTATATCTGAAGAATAGATGGATAGAATATATAGTATATCTGTAGAATAGATGGATAGAATATATAGTATATCTGAAGAATACATGGATAGAATATATAGTATATCTGAAGAATACATGTATAGAATATATAGTATATCTGAAGAATACATGGATAGAATATATAGTATATCTGAAGAATACATGGATAGAATATATAGTATATCTGAAGAATACATGGATAGAATATATAGTATATCTGAAGAATACATGGATAGAATATATAGTATATCTGAAGAATACATGGATAGAATATATAGTATATCTGAAGAATACATGGATAGAATATATAGTATATCTGAAGAATACATGGATAGAATATATAGTATATCTGAAGAATACATGGATAGAATATATAGTATATCTGAAGAATACATGGATAGAATATATAGAATATCTGAAGAATAGATGGATAGAATATATAGTATATCTGAAGAATACATGGATAGAATATATAGTATATCTGAAGAATACATGGATAGAATATATAGTATATCTGGAGAATACATGGATAGAATATATAGTATATCTGAAGAATACATGGATAGAATATATAGTATATCTGAAGAATACATGGATAGAATATATAGTATATCTGAAGAATACATGGATAGAATATATAGTATATCTGAAGAATACATGGATAGAATATATAGTATATCTGAAGAATACATGGATAGAATATATAGTATATCTGAAGAATACATGGATAGAATATATAGTATATCTGAAGAATACATGGATAGAATATATAGTATATCTGAAGAATACATGGATAGAATATATAGTATATCTGAAGAATACATGGATAGAATATATAGTATATCTGAAGAATACATGGATAGAATATATAGTATATCTGAAGAATACATGGATAGAATATATAGTATATCTGAAGAATACATGGATAGAATATATAGTATATCTGAAGAATACATGGATAGAATATATAGTATATCTGAAGAATACATGGATAGAATATATAGTATATCTGAAGAATACATGGATAGAATATATAGTATATCTGAAGAATACATGGATAGAATATATAGTATATCTGAAGAATACATGGATAGAATATATAGTATATCTGAAGAATACATGGATAGAATATATAGTATATCTGAAGAATACATGGATAGAATATATAGTATATCTGAAGAATACATGGATAGAATATATAGTATATCTGAAGAATACATGGATAGAATATATAGTATATCTGAAGAATACACGGATATAATAGTATATGTACATCAATAGTTGAATAAGATGTACTTGACTAGAATATGCTGTACTTATGAAATGGGTAAAACAATATGTAAACACTGTTAAGTGACCAGTGTTCCATGTCTATGTACATAGGGAAGCAGCCTCTTTGACAGCCCGTCCAACCGGCTTCACTACCGCAGACCACGTGTAACCACGCCAGCCCAGGACCTCCACATCCGGATTCACTACCACAGACCAGTGTAACCAGACCTGCCCAGGCCCTCCACATCCGGCTTCACTACCGCAGACCAGTATAACCACGCCAGCCCAGGACCTCCACATCCGGCTTCACTACCGCAGACCACGTGTAACCACGCCAGCCCAGGACCTCCACATCCGGCTTCACTACCGCAGACGAGTATAACCACGCCAGCCCAGGACCTCCACATCCGGCTTCACTACCGCAGACCACGTGTAACCACGCCAGCCCAGGACCTCCACATCCGGATTCTTCACCTGCGGGCTCAACAATTAGACGTTCATCCACGAACTCCAAAATGTCAAATTTCGAAGCGTTTTTTGATTATCCTGCTGCTCTGTGTCGTTCCATTTCTCCAACCGTCAAGTTTAGAAGTGAAGGGTTACGTTAAGACACTCATTCTGAATGGTTAATGTTTAAGATTGAGTTACAACATTACGTTTAGGCACTTATTCTAAGGTTTGGCAAAGGGTTAAACCCCAAAATAAAATAAAATTGCGTCAACAAACGGGATTGAACACGCAGCCTTCTGACCCAGAGTCATTGGATTACAAAATCAGACACTGTAGCATCTATTGGCATGTTTAAAGGCATTTCCCAACTTCTTCAGCACACAAGTCCAATGTCAACGTTAATCTTGAACGGTTTGGGTGTATCTCCCCCTTTCTGCTTCAACTCCCCATATCATATATCCTCACAGTTACCCAATACTTTATTTATACTGTCATTTGATTTCATGTCTATACTAAATTATTAATTTATAGGACACTCGGAAGCTCCTCAAAGGCCGCGCGGAGCGTACCTGCCGACGTCACCCTAGAGCAGAAAAAAACGGACTCTTCTTTTCCGCACCGAGCGCAGTTCGCCCTTCTCATTTCAGCACCGGAAACCGTCCGACGCGTACAACTCCGTGCGTCTCGCTCCTGGGACAAGATTTAAAAAAAACAAACATTTAACGGACCTTGATCACGAACAAACCTTTACAATGAGTTATTGACTCTCTCTTTTAGTCACAAGTCACCGAACTCCCTGGACGAAATATATCCAAATTAACGTTCTTTAATTTTTTTGAATTTCCTTTTTGACTGTTGGACTTGTTTGGGGATATGTGTGTCGGTTGTTTTTACTTAATGTAATGTGGATGTTACCTGTGTCCGTGGCTGTGGCTGGAGGATGAGCGCCGGCGTGGGGGTGACAGGGGACGCGACAGTAACTCATAATATGCAGTCAAGGTAAAGTGCTTTACATTCATTCACCCTCCAGGCTATGACTAGGGGACGTTTTCTAGGGGCACTGACTCGCTGGTTCAAGCCCCGCTTCGGCTCTCAATTACCCAGTACTCGCTATCTGACTTGGTGAGTTTGTGACCGGAGAGTGAGAGCTGATGTTTTGAAGTTGAGTAAGGAATACTGTTGATCTGTTGTTGGTATCTGTTGTGTTTATACTGTAGCCTATACTGTAGCCTATACTGTAGCTCGCCGTTTTACAGGACATTCAGCCTACAATCCGTTTTACAGGACATATAGCCTACAATCCGCCCGTTTCTCCATAGGCAACTTTACGCACATTGGTTGCCTTTGCTGGATTAAACTATGATTAGCGTAATGTTAATGTGCGTTTCCATGGTTATAATACTACAATTTAGACTTCTTAGGTTGAATCATGATCCTAAAATGCATAAAATGAGAACCGGAGTCCTCGTGTATTCCAGACCGGATTTTAGTGATCTGCTCTGTATGGCGATCCCCTGTCCATTCTTATATAACTGTGTGTGTGTGTGTGTGTGTGTGTGTGTGTGTGGCTTCGGGGTTCCCCTCACACCCATTATCTTGCACACCGATATAACTCTCCCTCTCTGTGTCTCTCTCTGTCTCTGTCTCTATCTCTTTCTCTCTCTCTCTTTCTCTGTCTCTCGTCCTCTATCTCTCTCGTCCTCTCCCTCTCTGTCTCTCTCTCTCTATATATATATATATATATCTCGTCCTCTCTCTCTCTCTCTCTCTCTCTCTCTCTCTCTCTCTTCGTCGTATGCTTTTTGAGTTCTGGCACGGTCTTCTAATAACTATAGTCTTCTAATCATATAAAGCCTTATTATGGACAACTTGGAAACAGTCATACTATTAAGTGAATATTTGACCCTTCAAGGAAAACCTAAAAACTACAAAAACCAAAATGCATCATACCGGCTGTATTTCTATATTTTGAAAGTTATATATCTTGAAAACTTGATTGTTGACAAGCAACATATGTTGGGGCTATATCAACAACGACTAATGAAACAAATACCAAAGTATCGTTTTTGGGGTGGAGTTTTTTCTTTGAAAGACAAACTGAAATCTTTCAAAAGAGCCGTTAGATTCATCGCTTTTCTGTTAGTTCTATCCAGCAACATGCTACATATATCTGAGAGAACGTCACCTATTGTCTAGTTGCAGTAGACTGTGTAATAACCTAACGAAGTTGCGCGCGACTTCTGACTTTCGGCCAACGGGCTTCCGTTCTGAGAAAGACCGAAATAAACAACTCATGTAAATGAGCCATCACAATGACATGCGGTGAGTCCCGCGGGTCCACTCCCGTTTCCACCAGGCGGCCCGTCTACTATCTCTCCAAGAACAAGCCTCCCTCGGCTCTGTGTTTAGCTCCGGTGACTAACTATGCAAATGCACCGAGATAAGGAGGAGGGGGGACTGCTTGAGCTAACAATGACACATGCGCACACACACAGAAACAGACACACACACCCTGCATTGTGTCACATCAGCAGTACAGAAGCCTAACCCCTTCTCCTCTCGACTTCTCTCTCTCTTTCTGCTTCCCCTCTCGCCTTCCCATTCTCTACCACTCTCTCTTTTCTTTCCTTTCATCCTTTCTCTCTCTTAATTTCTCTCCATCATCCACTCCTCTCGTCCTCTCTATCATCCTTTCTCTCTCTCCCTCCCCCTGTCTCTCTGTCTCTCTTTGGAAGAGGGAGAAATGTATGACAGGAAAGGTATAAGAACAGCAGAGAGAGAAAAGAGAAAAGAGAGAGAGAGAAAGAGATCCATGGTGTTCGGAGAGATAAAGAAAGAAAGAAATAGAGAGGGAGAGAGAAAGAGAGAGATATGGAGAAAGAGAGAGAAAGAGAGAGCGATTCCAGTCCCTATACCCTCATCCCCGTGTGAGGTTTTAGCTGGTCCACTTCACTCTGGTATGCAGTTGTCTGTTTCATAAACAACTCTGTGGTACACACACACACACATATCACAGGATGTGTGTGTGTGTGTGTGTATTTAAGCCAATGACAGTGTGTTGGTATTAGTGTGTGTGTGTGTGTATTTAAGCCAATGACAGTGTGTTGGTATTAGTGTGTGTGTGTGTATTTAACCCAAGACAGCGTGTATATATTCATGTGTGTGTGTTTAAGCCAACGACAGCATGTATGTATTCGTGTGTGTGTGTTTAACCCAACAACAGCGTGTATGTAGTCATGTGTGTGTGTTTAAGCCAACGACAGCGTGTATGTACTCATGTGTGTGTGTGTGTGTGTCACGCAAAAGCGAGAGTTTGTGTGAGAGTACTGTACCCATAGGTGAAACCTTTGAGTAACTCTATAAGTTTTGAGGTAGAACCATTTTGGGTTCCATGTAGAACACATTCCACATAGGCTGGAACCATAAAGGATTCTACTATGGGGGCAGCCAGACAATCCTTTTGGGCGTGTTTCACATTGCCTCCATACTGCAGAATAATCCATTAGATTTTTACATTGAATATTGATTTATGATTCCAGCATGAGTTAAGTTATGTAGCATACACACACACACACACACACACACACACACACACACACACACACACACACACACACACACACACACACACACACACACACACACACACACACACACACACAGACACACACACACACACACACACACACACAGAGACACACACACACACACACACACACAGACACACACACACACACAGACACTCACACACACACACACACACACACACACACACACACACACACACACACACACACACACACACACACACACACACACACACACACACACACACACACACAGACACACACACACACACACACACACACAGAGACACACACACACACACACACACACACACACAGACACACACACACACACACACACACAGACACACACACACACACACACACACACACACACACACACACACACACAGACACACACACACACACACACACACACACACACACAGAGACACACACACACACACACACACACACACACACACACACACACAGACACACACACACACACACACACAGACACACACACACACACACACACACACACACACACACGTTCTTTCCTTGGTATTCACCACAGGTCACTGAAAGGTTAGAGACAAAACATCATTAGTTTGATCCTTTACGGTTATTTCTAATCATTCTGTTTGTTTTGTGGGGGATGTGCGGTGTTAAATCTATGGTTCATTGAACACGCATTACATGTAACATGTACCTAAGCCAGAGGAGGTGTGTGACAGCAGGCAGGTCACCTGTGATACATGTACCTAAGCCAGAGGAGGTGTGTGACAGCAGGCAGGTCACCTGTGATACATTTAACATGAACCTAAGCCAGAGGAGGTGTGTGACAGCAGGCAGGTCACCTGTGATACATGAACCTAAGCCAGAGGAGGTGTGTGACAGCAGGCAGGTCACCTGTGATACATGTACCTAAGCCAGAGGAGGTGTGTGACAGCAGGCAGGTCACCTGTGATACATGTACCTAAACCAGAGGAGGTGTGTGACAGCAGGCAGGTCACCTGTGATACAAGTCGGTAATCAACGTCCGTCCGTGTCTGAGGACGTCGGGAGACGACGTTGGAAACCGGTCACTAGGGGCAACGGTGAGCGTTGTTACTTTCAAGTAGGTTTTGTATTTTGCTGGGGTGTTGTGGACGGGGAAGGCGGATGGGCGGAGCAAAGGTTGGACAGGGAAGGCGGATGGGCGGAGCAAAGGTTGGACAGGGAAGGAGCATGGGCGGAGCAAAGGTTGGATGGGGAAGGAGGATGGGCGGAGCAAAGATTGGACGGGGAAGGAGGATGGACGGGGAAGGAGGATGGGCGGGGAAGGAGGATGGGCGGAGCAAAGGTTGGACGGGGAAGGAGGATGGGCGGAGCAAAGGTTGGATGGGGAAGGAGGATGGGCGGAGCAAAGATTGGACGGGGAAGGAGGATGGACGGGGAAGGAGGATGGGCGGGGAAGGAGGATGGGCGGAGCAAAGGTTGGACGGGGAAGGAGGATGGGCGGAGCAAAGGTTGGACAGGGAAGGCGGATGGGCGGAGCAAAGGTTGGACAGGGAAGGAGCATGGGCGGAGCAAAGGTTGGATGGGGAAGGAGGATGGGCGGAGCAAAGATTGGACGGGGAAGGAGGATGGACGGGGAAGGAGGATGGGCGGGGAAGGAGGATGGGCGGAGCAAAGGTTGGACGGGGAAGGAGGATGGGCGGAGCAAAGGTTGGATGGGGAAGGAGGATGGGCGGAGCAAAGATTGGACGGGGAAGGAGGATGGACGGGGAAGGAGGATGGGCGGGGAAGGAGGATGGGCGGAGCAAAGGTTGGACGGGGAAGGAGGATGGGCGGAGCAAAGGTTGGAAGGGGAAGGAGGATGGACGGGGAAGGAGGAGGGGGCGGGGAAGGAGGATGGGCGGAGCAAACGTTGGATGGGGAAGGAGTATGGGCGGAGCAAAGGTTGGATGGGGAAGGAGGATGGGCGGAGCAAAGGTTGGACGGGGAAGGAGGATGGGCGGAGCAAAGGTTGGACGGGGAAGGAGGATGGGCGGAGCAAAGGTTGGACGGGGAAGGAGGATGGGCGGAGCAAAGGTTGGACGGGGAAGGAGGATGGGCGGAGCAAAGGTTGGACGGGGAAGGAGGATAGGCGGAGCAAAGGTTGGACGGGAAGGAGGATGGGCGGAGCAAAGGTTGGACGGGGAAGGAGGATGGGCGGAGCAAAGGTTGGACGGGGAAGGAGGATGGGCGGAGCAAAGGTTGGACGGGGAAGGAGGATGGGCGGGGAAGGAGGATGGGCGGAGCAAAGGTTGCATGTGCAAATCCAGAGACAGAAAGTTGTTTGTGATATTTTTGTTTTGAGCCTTTCCCAAACCTTCACCTTACTCTAACCATTCAGTGTTCATACCAAACCTTTACCTTACTCTAACCATTCAGTGTTAATACCAAACCTTTACCTTACTCTAACCATTCAGTGTTCATACCAAACCTTTACCTTACTCTAACCATTCAGTGTTCATACCAAACCTTTACCTTACTCTAACCATTCAGTGTTAATACCAAACCTTCACCTTACTCTAACCATTCAGTGTTAATACCAAACCTTTACCTTACTCTAACCATTCAGTGTTAATACCAAACCTTTACCTTACTCTAACCATTCAGTGTTAATACCAAACCTTTACCTTACTCTAACCATTCAGTGTTAATACCAAACCTTCACCTTACTCTAACCATTCAGTGTTAATACCAAACCTTTACCTTACTCTAACCATTCAGTGTTAATACCAAACCTTTACCTTACTCTAACCATTCAGTGTTCATACCAAACCTTTACCTTACTCTAACCATTCAGTGTTAATACCAAACCTTTACCTTACTCTAACCATTCAGTGTTCATACCAAACCTTCACCTTACTCTAACCATTCAGTGTTAATACCAAACCTTCACCTTACTCTAACCATTCAGTGTTAATACCAAACCTTCACCTTACTCTAACCATTCAGTGTTAATACCAAACCTTCACCTTACTCTAACCATTCAGTGTTAATACCAAACCTTCACCTTACTCTAACCATTCAGTGTTAATACCAAACCTTCACCTTACTCTAACCATTCAGTGTTCATACCAAACCTTTACCTTACTCTAACCATTCAGTGTTAATACCAAACCTTCACCTTACTCTAACCATTCAGTGTTAATACCAAACCTTTACCTTACTCTAACCATTCAGTGTTAATACCAAACCTTCACCTTACTCTAACCATTCAGTGTTCATACCAAACCTTTACCTTATTCTAACCATTCAGTGTTAATACCAAACCTTCACCTTACTCTAACCATTCAGTGTTCATACCAAACCTTTACCTTACTCTAACCATTCAGTGTTCATACCAAACCTTCACCTTACTCTAACCATTCAGTGTTAATACCAAACCTTTACCTTACTCTAACCATTCAGTGTTAATACCAAACCTTCACCTTACTCTAACCATTCAGTGTTCATACCAAACCTTTACCTTATTCTAACCATTCAGTGTTAATACCAAACCTTCACCTTACTCTAACCATTCAGTGTTAATACCAAACCTTTACCTTACTCTAACCATTCAGTGTTAATACCAAACCTTTACCTTACTCTAACCATTCAGTGTTAATACCAAACCTTTACCTTACTCTAACCATTCAGTGTTCATACCAAACCTTTACCTTACTCTAACCATTCAGTGTTAATACCAAACCTTTACCTTACTCTAACCATTCAGTGTTCATACCAAACCTTTACCTTACTCTAACCATTCAGTGTTCATACCAAACCTTTACCTTACTCTAACCATTCAGTGTTAATACCAAACCTTTACCTTACTCTAACCATTCAGTGTTAATACCAAACCTTCACCTTACTCTAACCATTCAGTGTTATTACCAAACCTTCACCTTACTCTAACCATTCAGTGTTAATACCAAACCTTTACCTTACTCTAACCATTCAGTGTTCATACCAAACCTTTACCTTACTCTAACCATTCAGTGTTCATACCAAACCTTTACCTTACTCTAACCATTCAGTGTTAATACCAAACCTTTACCTTACTCTAACCATTCAGTGTTAATACCAAACCTTTACCTTACTCTAACCATTCACCAAACCTTCAACACTTTGAAACGTAACATTTGGAACAACTTTGAAACTTGAAGTTTGAGAAACATGGATGAACGTTTAATTCTGACATGAGACTGTGAGATCTAGTTGGTGAGAGAGTGACGTGTACAGACCTGAATTACACGTTTGGCAGTGTGTGTGTGTGTGTGTGTGTGTGTGTGTGTGTGTGTGTGTGTGTGTGTGTGTGTATGTGAGTGTGTGTGTGTGTGTGTGTCAGGTGTGTGTGTGTGTGTGTGTGTCAGGTGTTATGTATAGAGGCAGATGGTTACCCATCCACCATCCTCGTCCACAACATCCCAGTAAAAGCGAAACCGTCTTGAAGGTAACAGCGTTAACTGTTGCCCCTAGACACCGGTTTCCACGTCATCTCCCGTTGACCTCTGACATGGATGGACATCAAATACTGACTTGTATCACTGGTGACCTGGCTGTAATTATATGTTTGGCGTGGTCTCTCTGTGTGTGTGTGTGTGTGTGTGTGTGTGTGTGTGTGTGTGTAGTGTGTAGTGTGTAGTGCGTGTGTAGTGTGTAGTGTGTGTAGTGTCTGTAGTGTGTGTACATATACATGTTAAAGCAGGTCTATAAACACAACAGTTTATTTCATCAACATCAACCCATACTGGTCTGAGCACATCGCTTCTGACACACACACACACACACACACACACACACACACACACACACACACACACACACACACACACAGACCAGATTGGCGGAGCCTGGTTAAACTCTCTCTATAGCATTTTATCTCCCAGAAAAAATCCCATTAACTCTGTCTGCTGATGTCATCAACGCCAGACGCTGTAACTGCTCCACTCCGGGAAATCACTCAAAGACACTTATTACCAAGACGGGGAACCGTTAGCATTTCCTATAGGATAACATATCACGTTTAGCCAACAAGCTAACACAAGCTCCAGGAATTGACTCCAGAACAGAGAGATTGGCTTGATCAAACACATTTATTACCAAGACGGGGAACGGTTAGCATTTCCCATAGAAAAATGTGTGATGTGCTAATGCTAACAAGTTAACTCTCTCGGTCATATCAATGCTCTAACCACTAGGCTACCTGCCCCCCTAATGACCCCAACTTCCCCAAAGACTAAAGTGAAAATCTGACCCCTGCACCCGACCCTAAACAGTTAATATTGAAAATCGCTTGTAGGCTACAGACAGCGGAAAGATCTTTGGACCGGGGATGCAGGACTTTGTTGGCTGGATTTATAGATGTCTCTGCTTAACGCCAGATAGACTAAAATAATGAAAGAAAAGCCTCAATGTAGATATTATTTACACAATAATAATGCATTTCTAGATTTTTTGAAGGTATTATTTTGTCTTCAGTCAACCAGCCACCCACCTTCATCAACACAATATTTAATGACCCTGAACCCATCCTCCCTGCCGATAACCACGGGGACTGTGGGTTATGAGTCAGCCTGCACATCACTAATGCACACACACACACACACACACACACACACACACACACACACACACACACACACACACACACACACACACACACACACACACACACACACACACACACACACACACACACACACACACTGGTGCCATGACTTCAGACTAATGGCTCATATGGTGGTAGAAGCTGTCTGCTTTGTGTGTGTGTCTCACGCTAAGGTTTGTGTGTGTGTCTCACGCTAAGGTTTGTGTGTGTGTGTGTGTGATAGATGCTCTCCTCCAATCACTGAAGGCTGATCTCTCTATGTTTTCCTGCTGGGGTTGAGATTGAAAAACCACGGAATCCGCAACCCTCGGAATCGTCATCTCTCTCTTCACACCTCTCCACCTCTTCTCTATAATCACTTCACCTCTCATCTCTCTCCCTTCACATCTCTCTATCCTTCACTCTCTCCACTCTTTCTATCTATCTATCTATCTATCTATCTATCTATCTATCTATCTATCTATCTATCTATCTATCTATCTCTCTGTCTCTGTCTCTGTCTCTGTCTCTGTCTCTGTCTCTGTCTCTCTCTCTCTCTCTCTCTCTCTCTCTCTCTCTCTCTCTCTCTCTCTCTCTCTCTCTCTCTCTCTCTCTCTCTCTCTCTCTCTCTCTCTCTCTCTCTCTCTCCTCTCTCTCTCTCTCTCTCTCTCTCTCTCTCTCTCTCTCTCTCTCTCTCTCTCTCTCTCTCTCTCTCTCTTTCCTCTGAAGCGTATAATTGGACGCCTCTTGTCCTGTCCCGTCCATCCCTCTCTTTGATATAGTAGTGTGTTTATGAGTGTGTGTGTGTTATTGTATGTGTGTGTACAGGCAGCACTGGCCTCTGCCTTGGCAGTATGTCAATGTAGTTTACTAAGCAGAGCACATGTCTTCAGTTTGCTGACTTAGTGCGTAGCGCTGTGTTCAGCTGGCTAGCAGCGCTGCCTCTTTATGTGTGTGTGTGTGTGTGTGTGTGTGTGTTGTGTTCAGTTGAATAACAGCTCTGCCAGTCTGATCCATTATTATCAGGAGTAATGTAATCCACTGAGCCAGGGGTTATAGACCTGTCTGTCTGTCTGTCTGTCTGTCTGTCTGTCTGTCTGTCTGTCTGTCTTGATGTTGACTTGGTTATTATTGCCATAGCACTGTAAGAGTGGGTCTTTCTCGGAGGCTACAAGTGAAGACAGACACATTGGGGACACAACTGCACGCGTCCTTATCCAATTCAGAGGTGCACATTGAAGATATTGGAAAAACTGTCCACATTTACTTTTTGTCAGCCAACAAGTTGAGTAACGAACAGAAAAAACAATAGCCTATATCACTCTCTCTCTCTCTCAAATTCAAATTCAAATTCAAGCTGCTTTATTGGCATGAAAAACATTGTGTCAATATTGCCAAAGCAACAATGTATACAATATACATTGTATCAAAATAATAATATAAAATGGTAGTAAATAATAATACAAAAATAATAACAATAAAATGGTAACAGTCTACAGTAAACATTAATAATTATAGTAATCACAATAATAGTAATAATAAGTAAGTTACTGTTTACTATGCAGATGTTATTATTCAGTGTCCCTCAGGCTATGGCAGGAAAATACATATTTGGCTGCAAGAGGAGCCATTGCTCCTTCGCCCATGAGTATTCTTAGTTTTTCCTCTGGGTTCAATTTGTAAAAATTTGGAATATATGTAGTCATTTCTGTGAATAATGAGTCTCTTTGTGAGGAATATTTATCACAGTAAAGGAGAAAGTGCATCTCTGTCTCCCCTGTCAGATCTCTCTCTCTCTCTCTCTCTCTCTATCTCAATCTCTCCCCACCTCCCCTACATCTATCTCCTTCTCTCTCCCTCTCCCTCTCTCTCTCTCTCTCTCTATCTCTCTCACTCTCCCTCCCCTACATCTATCTCTATCTATCTCAATCTCTCTCACTCTCTATCTCAATCTCTCTTACTCTCCCTCCCCCACATCTCTCTCTCTATCTATCTCAATCTCTCTCAATATCTATATCTCAATCTGTCTCACTCTCCCTCCCCCACACCTCTCTCTCTCTCTATCTATCTCAATCTCTCTCACTCTCCCTCCCCACATCTCTCTGTCTCTCTATCTATCTCAATCTCTCTCACTCTCTCTCTCTCTCTCTATCTATCTCAATCTCTCTCACTCTCTCTATCTCAATCTCTCTTACTCTCCCTCCCCCATCTCTCTCTCTCTCTCTCTCTTTCTATCTCAAATCTCTCTCACTCTCTCTCTCTCTCTCTCTCTCTCTCTCTCTCTCTCTCTCTCTCTCTATCTATCTCAATCTCTCTCACTCTCCCTCCCCTACATCTATCTCTATCTATCTCAATCTCTCTCACTCTCTCTCTCTCTCTCTCTCTCTCTCTCTCTCTCTCTCTATCTCTCTCACTCTCCCTCCCCTACATCTATCTCTATCTATCTCAATCTCTCTCACTCTCTATCTCAATCTCTCTTACTCTCCCTCCCCCACATCTCTCTCTCTATCTATCTCAATCTCTCTCAATATCTATATCTCAATCTGTCTCACTCTCCCTCCCCCACACCTCTCTCTCTCTCTATCTATCTCAATCTCTCTCACTCTCCCTCCCCCACATCTCTCTGTCTCTCTATCTGTCTCAATCTCTCTCACTCTCTCTCTCTCTCTCTATCTATCTCAATCTCTCTCACTCTCTCTATCTCAATCTCTCTTAGTCTCCCTCCCCCATCTCTCTCTCTCTCTCTCTCTTTTATCTCAATCTCTCTCACTCTCTCTCTCTCTCTCTCTCTCTCTCTCTCTCTCTCTCTCTCTCTCTCTACCTATCTCAATCTCTCTCACTCTCCCTCCCCCACATCTCTCTCTCTCTTTCTATCTCAATCTCTCTCTCTATCTCAATCTCTCTCACTCTCCCTCCCCAACATCTCTCTCTCTCTCTATCTATCTCATTCTCTCTCACTCTCTCTCTCTCTCACTCTCTCTCTCTCTCTATCTATCTCAATCTATCTCACTCTCTCTATCTCAATCTCTCTCACTCTCCCTCCCCCACATATCTCTCTCTCTCTCTCTTTCTATCTCAATCTCTCCCTCTATCTCAATCTCTCTCACTCTCCCTCCCCCCATCTCTCTCTCTCTCACTTTCTATCTCAATCTCTCTCTCTATCTCAATCTCTCTCACTCTCCCTCCCCTACATCTATCTCTATCTATCTCAATCTCTCTCACTCTCTCTCTCTCTCTCTCTCTCACTCTCTCTCTCTCTCTCTCTATCTCTCTCACTCTCCCTCCCCTACATCTATCTCTATCTATCTCAATCTCTCTCACTCTCTATCTCAATCTCTCTTACTCTCCCTCCCCCACATCTCTCTCTCTATCTATCTCAATCTCTCTCAATATCTATATCTCAATCTGTCTCACTCTCCCTCCCCCACACCTCTCTCTCTCTCTATCTATCTCAATCTCTCTCACTCTCCCTCCCCCACATCTCTCTCTCTCTCTATCTATGTCAATCTCTCTCACTCTCTCTCTCTCTCTCTCTATCTATCTCAATCTCTCTCACTCTCTCTATCTCAATCTCTCTTACTCTCCCTCCCCCATCTCTCTCTCTCTCTCTCTTTCTATCTCAATCTCTATCTCAATCTCTCTCACTCTCTCTCTCTCTCTCTCTCTCTCTCTCTCTCTCTCTCTCTCTCTCTCTCTATCTATCTCAATCTCTCTCACTCTCCCTCCCCCACATCTCTCTCTCTCTTTCTATCTCAATCTCTCTCTCTATCTCAATCTCTCTCACTCTCCCTCCCCAACATCTCTCTCTCTCTCTATCTATCTCATTCTCTCTCACTCTCTCTCTCTCTCACTCTCTCTCTCTCTCTCTATCTATCTCAATCTATCTCACTCTCTCTATCTCAATCTCTCTCACTCTCCCTCCCCCACATATCTCTCTCTCTCTCTCTTTCTATCTCAATCTCTCCCTCTATCTCAATCTCTCTCACTCTCCCTCCCCCCATCTCTCTCTCTCTCACTTTCTATCTCAATCTCTCTCTCTATCTCAATCTCTCTCACTCTCCCTCCCCCATCTCTCTCTCTCTATCTCAATCTCTATCTCTATCTCAATCTCTCTCACTCTCCCTCCCCCATCTCTCTCTCTCTCAATCTCTCTCTCTCTATCTATCTCAATCTCTCTCACTCTCTCTATCTCAATCTCTCTCACTCTCCCTCCCCCATCTCTCTCTCTCAATCTCTCTCTCTCTATCTCAATCTCTATCACTCTCCCTCCCCCATCTCTCTCTCTCTCTCTATCTATCGCAATTTCTCTCACTCTCTCTATCTCAATCTCTATCACTCTACCTCCCCCACATCTCTCTTTCTCTCCTGCATACTAATGTGTTTGTCATGTCTGTCTGCTGTCTGTCTGTCATCATGGCCCATATAGGAACTGCATGTTAACCTGTAAACATCACAAGACTCGGAAGATTAAGGGTGTGTGTGTATTTTTCCACATACTTGGCTGTGTGTGTGTGTGTGTGTGTGTGTGTCTCTTTATTTGGGTGTGTAGCCCATGCTATGTGTCTGGTATAAACTGGTCCCCTGAAACAGGTGATTGTTTCTTGCGTGTCTCTCCTGTGTATGTTTGTGCCTGTGTGTTCGGTGTGTTTTTCCACATACTTGGCAGAGTGTGTGTATGGTGTGTTTTTCCACATACTTGAAAGAGTGTGTGTGTGTGTGTTTGTGCCTGTGTGTACGGTGTGTTTTTCCACATACTTGACAGAGTGTGTGTATGGTGTGTTTTTCCACATACTTGAAAGACTGTGTGTGTGTGTTTGTGCCTGTGTGTACGTTGTGTTTTTCCACATACTTGGCAGAGTGTGTGTACGGTGTGTTTTTCCACATACTTGGCAGAGTGAGTGTGTCTTTTCTCTTTGTGTGTGTGTGTAGGGCATGCTTAGTGTCTGATACAAACTGGTCCCCAGGAACATGTGACTGTTGTTGTTCAGAATCATGAGCGTTGTCTTTCTGTCTGCAAGATAACATGATCACACACACACACAGACGCAGGGCGGCATGGAGCCTAGTGGTTAGAACGCTGGGCCAGTAACTGAAAGGTTGCTGGATCGAATCCCAGAGTTGATATGTCGTCCTGCTCCTGAACAAGGCAGTTAACCCACTGTTCCCCTGAACAAGGCAGTTAACCCACTGTTCCCCTGAACAAGGCAGTTAACCCACTGTTCCCCTGAACAAGGCAGTTAACCCACTGTTCCCCTGAACAAGGCAGTTAACCCACTGTTCCCCTGAACAAGGCAGTTAACCCACTGTTGCCCTGAACAAGGCAGTTAACCCACTTAACACACACACACACACACACACACACACACACACACACACACACACACACACACAAAAATGAGTGTTGAATCTTCCTGTCGGATCAACAACATGTTCTGTCATGACCCGACAGACTGAAGACAACCAGGAAGTAAGAAGGGGCTGGAGGAGTGAATGGAGAGGAAACAGAGGGTAAAGGACTATTAAAGTGTGAAAGAACGCTGTGTTGTCATTGTCATCATCACTGTTGTCATGAGTGACAGAGTAGTGTTATGGTTGCTCAGTGGATATTTATGTTGTTGTGGAACAGAGATGATCTGGAGACCAGATATGCTACAACCCCTTTATGTGTTAGAGGAGGACCAGAGATGATCTGGAGACCAGATATGCTACAACCCCTTTATGTGTTAGAGGAGGAACAGAGATGATCTGGAGACCAGATATGTTACAACCCCTTTATGTGTTAGAGGAGGACCAGAGATGATCTGGAGACCAGATATGTTACAACCCCTGTATGTGTTAGAGGAGGAACAGAGATGATCTGGAGACCAGATATGCTACAACCCCTCTATGTGTTAGAGGAGGAACAGAGATGATCTGGAGACCAGATGTGGTACAACCCCTCCCTCCATGTGTTAAAGGAGGAACAGAGATGATCTGGAGACCAGATATGCTACAACCCCTCTATGTGTTAGAGGAGGAACAGAGATGATCTGGAGACCAGATATGCTACAACCCCTCTATGTGTTAGAGGAGGAACAGAGATGATCTGGAGACCAGATGTGGTACAACCCCTCCCTCCATGTGTTAAAGGAGGAACAGAGATGATCTGGAGACCAGATATGCTACAACCCCTCTATGTGTTAGAGGAGGAACAGAGATGATCTGGAGACCAGATATGCTACAACCCCTCTATGTGTTAGAGGAGGAACAGAGATGATCTGGAGACCAGATGTGGTACAACCCCTCTATGTGTTAGAGGAGGAACAGAGATGATCTGGAGACCAGATATGCTACAACCCCTCTATGTGTTAGAGGAGGAACAGAGATGATCTGGAGACCAGATATGCTACAACTCCTCTATGTTATCTGACTGCCCTACTCTAATGTCATTATACTTAGTCTCATCAGATTCAGTCTCCTGTCTATTGATGCACTTCACATAACCCGCATAACCAGTTTCTCTCTCTCTCTCTCTCTCTCTCTCTCTCTCTCTCTCTCTCTCTCTCTCTCTCTCTCTCTCCTCCTCTCTCCTCAGTAGGCTATGAATCATATTAAAGATCAAGGATATTGATTGTAGATTTTTTAAATCAGATGTATTTTACATTACACTAGGCTCTCATTAAAAAAGTTTTAGACTGGCTGGCATGCTGTTACACACACACACACAGAACACACACACACACACACACACACACACACACACACACACACACACACACACACACACACACACACACACACAGAACACACACACAGAACACGCACATACACACTCCCGCACACAAATATGCATACACACAGAATATTCCCAATGCTGTGCTCTGACGTGTGGTGTGTGGGTGAGGGAGGTGGGGATGCATACTGATAAGTAATGTGTTTGAGCTAAATGTTCACACTGGGGGTTGACAGGGGTCATCAGTTCAGACAACAGAGAGAACATACACACACACATATGCACGTACACATGTAACCTAGATTTCCTGTTGATTACTCAGTGCCTGTATATAAGCGTGTGTGTGTGTGTGTTTGTGTGTTTCAGTCTGTTGTTTAAACTGTTGACCCCTGTTGTGAAACCTAACTACATTACCAATTACCTGTGTGTGTGTGTGTGTGGCGGGAGGGGGGGGGGGGGGGGTGAGAGAGAGAGAGAGAACAGGAAGTAGAGATACAACGAAGTGTGGGAGGGGAGGTGAAGACTTGATCTCAGCTCTTGTAAAGGTTGACATGGTTTCAAACAGCCCCCTAGGGGCCCTGGTCTAATGTGGTGCACTATATAGGGAATAGTGCTCTGGTCTAATGTAGTGCACTATATAGGGAATAGGGCTCTGGTCTAATGTAGTGCACTATATAGGGAATAGGGCTCTGGTCTAAAGTAGTGCACTATATAGGGAATAGGGCTCTGGTCTAATGTAGTGCACTATATAGGGAATAGGGCTCTGGTCTAAAGTAGTGCACTATATAGGGAATAGGGCTCTGGTCTAATGTAGTGCACTATATAGGGAATAGGGCTCTGGTCTAAAGTAGTGCACTATATAGGGAATAGGGCTCTGGTCTAAAGTAGTGCACTATATAGGGAATAGTGCTCTGGTCTAATGTAGTGCACTATATAGGGAATAGGGCTCTGGTCTAAAGTAGTGCACTATATAGGGAATAGGGCTCTGGTCTAAAGTAGTGCACTATATAGGGAATAGGGCTCTGGTCTAAAGTAGTGCACTATATAGGGAATAGGGCTCTGGTCTAATGTAGTGCACTATATAGGGAAAAGGGTGCTATTTGGACCAACATGGTTGTTGCTGATTTCATCATGCTGCTTCATCATCAGATTAAGGTTTTACTGAGAAGAAGAGTCGTTGTCTTTGGTGGGACATTAACACGTGGTTGTCGTCATCCAATCAAGATGATCCGATCACTATCTCATCGAGATATGTTGTGTCTACACATGGTAATAAAATGTGTCTCATATCTGCCTCCTTTGTCCGTATTGTGACCAGATTCCCTGGCTCATCTCTCTCATCCCTGTGTCACAGCACAAACAAGCTGAGTATCTGGACGTGAACAATACAAACAAGTTGAGTATCTGGACGTGAACAATACAAACAAGCTGAGTATCTGGACGTGAAATCAGAATGACTCTTAGGCCCTAATGCACACAGTAGAAATCAGAATGACTCTTAGGCCCTAATGCACACAGTAGAAATCAGAATGACTCTTAGGCCCTAATGCACACAGTAGAAATCAGAATGACTCTTAGGCCCTAATGCACACAGTAGAAATCAGAATGACTCTTAGGCCCTAATGCACACAGTAGAAATCAGAATGACTCTTAGGCCCTAATGCACACAGTAGAAATCAGAATGACTCTTAGGCCCTAATGCACACAGTAGAAATCAGAATGACTCTTAGGCCCTAATGCACACAGTAGAAATCAGAATGACTCTTAGGCCCTAATGCACACAGTAGAAATCAGAATGACTCTTAGGCCCTAATGCACACAGTAGAAATCAGAATGACTCTTAGGCCCTAATGCACACAGTAGAAATCAGAATGACTCTTAGGCCCTAATGCACACAGTAGAAACAGGTTCAGTTACAGAGTAGACTACAGTGCCTGTCTGAATGGCACAAAGCGTTATCCAAACAGGTCTGGACGGGGTCGATCGCTACGCGTGGATGTTTCCATACGTTGTGTTTCTAACGTTGTAATCTGGTTTTGCTAATGACCCTTTGGCGTCGCTGTCTAGTGACGGTGAAGTTGTCTTTCTAACGTTGTAATCTTGTTTTGCTAATGACCTTTGGCGTCGCTATCTAGTGACGGTGAAGTTGTCTTTCTAACATTGTAATCGGGTTTTGCTAATGACCCTTTGGCGTCGCTGTCTAGTGACGGTGAAGTTGTCTTTCTAACATTGTAATCTGGTTTTGCTAATGACCCTTTGGCGTCGCTATCTAGTGACGGTGACGTTGTCTTTATTTTAACGCCACGCTAGCTGCCACCTCAACGCTGCTTGAGAAAGACCTGTTGTTTTATATTCCACCACAAGGTCATCTATCTGTCTGTCCAGCCCTTCATACTGAACATGTTGGGAGAACTTTGGCTCAAGCTCTTTGTTTCATTGCCAGTGATTCGTAATGGTGGAAATGGCCTCATTGATGGTTCAGGAACTGGAATTGTCGAGGTATAATAATTACTACCTGACCTGGCCGATGTGAATTCTTTTTAGAGGACGGGGACAACCAAAACGCTTTCGTTGTCTGGATTCATTTACACCCCAAACGATATCGACTACCTCCGGACGTGGTCAGGAACAGCTAATCACAGTCAGATATCGACTACCTCCGGACGTGGTCAGGAACAGCTAATCACAATCAGATTACAATGTGTGACGACACTCCCACTCTGTGTGACGTCCCTCCCACTCTGTGTGACGACACTCCCACTCTGTGTGACAACCCTCCCACTCCGTCTGCCGAGTTCTTTCTCTTTGCTCTTGTTCTCCTTAATAGGATGTCGGTGGGCGGAGCCGGGAGGGTCGTCAGGGAAACACCTGGGTCCAGATTTGTCCCGGGATAAATACACCTCTTCTCCATTCATTGAGGAGACTCTCTCCATGCAGACACACTGTTAGATGTTGGTTGTGGTATTTTTGTGGTCGTTTTGTTTGTTTGTTTTGGCACCTTTCATCACCCCTCATTATCACATTTATGCACACAACCCTTCACTTACACTACTGATTACTGACTACACACACCATTATCACATCTATGCACACAGCCCCTCACTTACACTACTGATTACTGACTACACACACCATTATCACATCTATGCACACAGCCCCTCACTTACACTACTGACTACACACACCATTATCACATCTATGCACGCAAGCCCTCACTTACACTACTGATTACTGACTACACACACCATTATCACATCTATGCACACAGCCCCTCACTTACACTACTGATTACTGACTACACACACCATTATCACATTTATGCACACAACCCTTCACTTACACTACTGATTACTGACTACACACACCATTATCACATTTATGCACACAACCCTTCACTTACACTACTGATTACTGACTACACACACCATTATCACATCTATGCACGCAACCCCTCACTTACACTACTGATTACTGACTACACACACCATTATCACATTTATGCACGCAACCCCTCACTTACACTACTGATTACTGACTACACACACCATTATCACATTTATGCACGCAAGCCCTCACTTACACTACTGATTACTGACTACACACACCATTATCACATGTATGCACACAACCCCTCACTTACACTACTGATTACTGACTACACACACCATTATCACATTTATGCACACAGCCCCTCACTTACACTACTGATTACTGACTACACACACCATTATCACATCTATGCACACAGCCCCTCACTTACACTACTGACTACACACACCATTATCACATCTATGCACGCAAGCCCTCACTTACACTACTGATTACTGACTACACACACCATTATCACATCTATGCACACAGCCCCTCACTTACACTACTGATTACTGACTACACACACCATTATCACATTTATGCACACAACCCTTCACTTACACTACTGATTACTGACTACACACACCATTATCACATTTATGCACACAACCCTTCACTTACACTACTGATTACTGACTACACACACCATTATCACATCTATGCACGCAACCCCTCACTTACACTACTGATTACTGACTACACACACCATTATCACATTTATGCACGCAACCCCTCACTTACACTACTGATTACTGACTACACACACCATTATCACATGTATGCACGCAAGCCCTCACTTACACTACTGATTACTGACTACACACACCATTATCACATGTATGCACGCAAGCCCTCACTTACACTACTGATTACTGACTACACACACCATTATCACATGTATGCACACAGCCCCTCACTTACACTACTGATTACTGACTACACACACCATTATCACATGTATGCACACAACCCCTCATTTACACTACTGATTACTGACTACACACACCATTATCACATCTATGCACACAGCCCCTCACTTACACTACTGATTACTGACTACACACACCATTATCACATCTATGCACACAACCCCTCATTTACACTACTGATTACTGACTACACACACCATTATCAACATTGTATTTACATTACCTCAGTTAATAAATATATATTTTTATTCCTAATCTCCACGTTGTCTCCCTTTTTGTTACGGACTTCGAGCCGGTTCGTGACAAATCGTCTTTTGATTGTCTACAGCTGTTGACAAATGTGGGGCACAATCAGAATGCGGACAAAGATCAGAACACATGTTAGAACCAGGTATAAACGGGCCTTCTGTCATCTCTCGACCAGTATGTTCCACTCTGTGTATAGACCTGTAGTGGTCATTAGTGTTCTAGAAGTCTGTTATATCTAGAATGTAATGGAAGAATTCCGCAGGTCAATGTGCGTTTGTGTGACCTATTGGAATTGAAGGTTGAAGTCATTCTTCTTATGTTCCTTGTTCGTCCGTCCCTCATTATTTCTCCACTCTCTCCGTTGTTGTTCTGATGTCTATGGAGCTATGTGGGTACTATGGTGACCTCTCTCTCTCCTTCTCTCTCTCTCTCTCTCTCTCTCTCTCTCTCTCTGTCTCCCTCTCGCTCTCTCTCTCTCTCTCCTCTCCTCTCCTCTCCTCTCCTCTCCTCTCCTCTCCTCTCCTCTCCTCTCCTCTCCTCTCCTCTCCTCTCCTCTCCTCTCCTCTCTCTCTCTCTCTCTCTCTCTCTCTCTCTCTCTCTCTCTCTCAAGCTCTCCTCTCTCTCCTCTCTCTCTCTCTCCTCTCTCTCCTCTCTCTCCTCTCCCTCTTTCTCTCTCCTCTCTATCTCCCCTCTCCTCTCTCTCTCTTTCTTTCTCTCTCTCTCTCTCTCTCTCTCTCTCTCTATCTACTCTCGCTCTCTCTCTCTGTCTATTAATTCAATAACGAATTCAATAATTCTTTGTGGATCTGTGTAATCTGAGGGAAATATGTGTCTCTAATATGTTTGTACATTGGGCAGGAGGTTAGGAAGTGCAGCTCAGTTTCCATCTCATTTTGTGGACAGTGTGCACATAGCCTGTCTTCTCTGCCTTTCTCAGTAGGAGTCTGTACATAGTCAAAGATTTCCTTAAGTTTGGGTCAGTCACAGTGGTCAGGTATTCTGCCTCTGTGTACTCTCTGTTTAGGGCCAAATAGCATTCCAATTTGCTACATTTTTTTGGTTAATTATTTCCCGTGTCAAATAGTTCTCTTTTTATTTTCTCATGATGTGGTTGGGTCTCATTGTAACACTGTCTATCTCTTTCTTTCTCTCTTTCTGCACATAAATCACAATTGTGGGAATCAGCTGCAAATGGAGGATTATAGGCCTACACATGTCACACACGGAGAAACACACACACACACACACACACACACGCACACACACACACACACACACACACACACACACAAGGAAGGGAACAGTCAAGGTGCAAAGGATTATCTGATGATTTCCTAACTTGTTCATTGAGTGCAGCTGTCTGTGTCTGGAATACCAGGTGTTTTCCATTATGCTCTCTTTACTGGCTGACTGACTGGCTGGCTGACTGACTGACTGACTGGCTGACTGACTGGCTGACTGGCTGACTGACTGGCTGGATGGCTGGATGACTGGCTGACTGACTGGCTGACGGCTGACTGGCTGACTGACTGACTGGCTGGCTGACTGACTGGCTGACTGACTGGCTCTGAATGACTGGCTGACTGGCTGACTGGCTCTGACTGGCTGGCTGACTGGCTGGCTGACTGACTGGCTCTGAATGACTGGCTGACTGGCTGACTGGCTCTGACTGGCTGGCTGACTGGCTGGCTGGCTGGCTGGCTGACTGGCTGACTGGCTGACTGACTTGCTGACTGGCTGACTGACTGACTGACTGACTGACTGGCTGACTGGCTGGCTGACTGACTGACTGGCTCTGACTGACTGGCTGGCTGGCTGGCTAGATGACTGACTGGCTGACTGGCTCTGGCTGGCTGGCTGGCTGACTTGCTAACTGGCTGACTGGCTGGCTGACTGACTGACTGGCTGACTGGCTGACTGGCTCTGGCTGGCTGGCTGACTGGCTGACTGGCTGACTGGCTGACTGACTGGCTGACTGACTGGCTCTGACTGATTAGCTGACTGGCTCTGACTGGCTGGCTGACTTGCTAACTGGCTGACTGGCTGGCTGACTGGCTGACTGGCTGACTGGCTGGATGACTGGCTGACTGGCTAGCTGACTGGCTAGCTGACTGTCTGGCTGGCTGGCTGGCTGACTGGCTGTGTGTGTGTGTGTGTGTGTGTGTGTGTGTTAAATACTATGGGTTAATATATATCCAGTTAAACATCATGGGATAATGTCTCTATGCAGTAAAGCATTATGGAATAATGTCTGTCCACAGTAAAGCATTATGGGATAATGTCTGTCCACAGTAAAGCATTATGGGATAATGTCTGTCCACAGTAAAGCATTATGGGATAATGTCTGTCCACAGTAAAGCATTATGGGATATATTCTCTATGCAGTAAAGCATTATGGGATATTGTCTGTATGCAGTAAAGCATTATGGGATATATTCTCTATGCAGTAAAGCATTATGGGATAATGTCTGTCCACAGTAAAGCATTATGGGATAATGTCTGTCCACAGTAAAGCATTATGGGATAATGTCTGTCCACAGTAAAGCATTATGGGATAATGTCTGTCCACAGTAAAGCATTATGGGATATATTCTCTATGCAGTAAAGCATTATGGGATATTGTCCGTATGCAGTAAAGCATTATGGGATATTGTCTGTATGCAGTAAAGCATTATGGGATATTGTCTGTATGCAGTAAAGCATTATGGGATATATTCTCTATGCAGTAAAGCATTATGGAATAATGTCTGTCCACAGTAAAGCATTATGGGATAATGTCTGTCCACAGTAAAGCATTATGGGATAATGTCTGTCCACAGTAAAGCATTATGGGATAATGTCTGTCCACAGTAAAGCATTATGGGATATATTCTCTATGCAGTAAAGCATTATGGGATATTGTCTGTATGCAGTAAAGCATTATGGGATATATTCTCTATGCAGTAAAGCATTATGGGATAATGTCTGTCCACAGTAAAGCATTATGGGATAATGTCTGTCCACAGTAAAGCATTATGGGATAATGTCTGTCCACAGTAAAGCATTATGGGATAATGTCTGTCCACAGTAAAGCATTATGGGATAATGTCTGTAGGCAGTAAAGCATTATGGGATAATGTCTGTCCACAGTAAAGCATTATGGGATAATGTCTGTAGGCAGTAAAGCATTATGGGATATTGTCTGTAGGCAGTAAAGCATTATGGGATAATGTCTGTCCACAGTAAAGCATTATGGGATAATGTCTGTCCACAGTAAAGCATTATGGGATAATGTCTGTACACAGTAAAGCATTATGGGATAATGTCTGTCCACAGTAAAGCATTATGGGATAATGTCTGTAGGAAGTAAAGCATTATGGGATAATGTCTGTCCACAGTAAAGCATTATGGGATAATGTCTGTACACAGTAAAGCATTATGGGATAATGTCTGTCCACAGTAAAGCATTATGGGATAATGTCTCTATGCAGTAAAGCATTATGGGATAATGTCTATATGCAGTAAAGCATTATGGGACAATGTCTGTGTAATGTGTAAACCATGACGAGTGATGCAGAACATCTGAAGGACAAACTTCAAGCGTCCCAAAACAGACTGATTAGAATTCTACTGAAGCTCAGCCTTGTTGGACCACACTGGTCCTAATCATTTCAGGGAACTGACCTGGCTTCCTGTTGATCTCCGGGTGGTGTAGAACCAACTGTTCATGTGTTTTAAAGCTATACATGACCTTTCCCCTAGTTACCTCTCTGGTTATAGCCATCACACCAGAGCCAGTGTTGCCAATATCAGACCTCTGTGCCATAGCAGGGTGGCTGGGAAAAGACTAGAGCCAGTGTTGCCATCATCAGACCTCTGTGCCATAGCAGGGTGGCTGGGAAAAGACTAGAGCCAGTGTTGCCATCATCAGACCTCTGTGCCATAGCAGGGTGGCTGGGAAAAGACTAGAGCCAGTGTTGCCATCATCAGACCTCTGTGCCATAGCAGGGTGGCTGGAAAAAGACTAGAGCCAGTGTTGCCAATATCAGACCTCTGTGCCATAGCAGGGTGGCTGGAAAAAGACTAGAGCCAGTGTTGCCATCATCAGACCTCTGTGCCATAGCAGGGTGGCTGGAAAAAGACTAGAGCCAGTGTTGCCAATATCAGACCTCTGTGCCATAGCAGGGTGGCTGGAAAAAGACTAGAGCCAGTGTTGCCAATATCAGACCTCTGTGCCATAGCAGGGTGGCTGGAAAAAAGACTAGAGCCAGTGTTGCCATCATCAGACCTCTGTGCCATAGCAGGGTGGCTGGAAAAAGACTAGAGCCAGTGTTGCCATCATCAGACCGCTGTGCCATAGCAGGGTGGCTGGAAAAAGCTATTTCCTGGTGCAGAGGGATAGAAAGGTGGACCAAACCTTTTTAAAACCATCTCTATGCTGAGTAGGTTTAAGATACAACTTAAGAAATGGCTTATGGGCAAAATGCTTTAAAACTGCACAGGTTAAAATAATGTATAATTGTATGAATGAACAAAACTTGGAAATTTATTTCCAATATTTCATTCCTTTTGCTGTTTCCTCCCTGTTGATGAGGTGTAATTTGAGGTTTGTTTTGGTGTTATTATCCTGTGTATATTAAACCACAATGGAAATAAGTTTCTTACACTTTTTTTGTGTCATCCTTAATTATTTGAATCACATTGTATCGTATCCACATGTGTGGTTGTGTTGTGCTTCAAATGGTCAAATACAATTCAATACAATTCAATTAAACTGGTCAGTGACATGATAGGTGATTGGCTACTAAAGTCAGTGAGGTGATAGGTGATAGGCTGCCACAGCTACTGGTGGCCATTTTGTGCCAATGTTGACAGCAGTAGTATAGGTCAAAGGTTAGAGAGGAACTAGGACACCTAAGAAACCAGGCCAGTTCGAACCAGTTCTTTCTGACCATTCCAGTCTGATATGGGTCAGAGGGAACTGTCCGAGTCTGATTGTTTGAATATATGGGACTCATTTGACTGTGACAACAGTAGTGAGGGAACATTTGAATGCAACACACACCTGAGAGTCCATAGCTCAAACACTGCATCTGACTGCATATCAAGAGGTCGCAATTGTAAATGAGAACTTGTTCTCAACTTGCCTACCTGGTTAAATAAAGGTGAAATAAAAAGAGGCTAATAATAAGTCTCTCATTAATAGTCTACTGTTTACTAAGAAGTCTCTCATTAATAGCCCGCTGTTTTGTCCTGTCCAGGGGGTGTACTGGTACATCAGGCTGCCTCACCCTACAGAAACAGGAGATAGACTAGTGTCCTGTCCAGGGGGTGTACTGGTACATCAGGCTGCCTCACCCTACAGAAACAGGAGATAGACTAGTGTCCTGTCCAGGGGGTGTACTGGTACATCAGGCTGCCTCACCCTACAGAAACAGGAGATAGACTAGTGTCCTGTCCAGGGGGTGTACTGGTACATCAGGCTGCCTCACCCTACAGAAACAGGAGATAGACTAGTGTCCTGTCCAGGGGGTGTACTGGTACATCAGGCTGCCTCACCCTACAGAAACAGGAGATAGACTAGTGTCCTGTCCAGGGGGTGTACTGGTACATCAAGCTGCCTCACCCTACAGAAACAGGAGATAGACTAGTGTCCTGCCCAGGGGGTGTACTGGTACATCAGGCTGCCTCACCCTACAGAAAGGAGATAGACTAGTGTCCTGTCCAGGGGGTGTACTGGTACATCAAGCTGTCTCACCCTACAGAAACAGGAGATAGACTAGTGTCCTGTCCAGGGGGTGTACTGGTACATCAAGCTGCCTCACCCTACAGAAACAGGAGATAGACTAGTGTCCTGTCCAGGGGGTGTACTGGTACATCAAGCTGCCTCACCCTACAGAAACAGGAGATAGACTAGTGTCCTGTCCAGGGGGTGTACTAGTACATCAAGCTGCCTCACCCTACAGAAACAGGAGATAGACTAGTGTCCTGTCCAGGGGGTGTACTGGTACATCAAGCTGCCTCACCCTACAGAAACAGGAGATAGACTAGTGTCCTGTCCAGGGGGTGTACTGGTACATCAAGCTGCCTCACCCTACAGAAACAGGAGATAGACTAGTGTCCTGTCCAGGGGGTGTACTGGTACATCAAGCTGCCTCACCCTACAGAAACAGGAGATAGACTAGTGTCCTGTCCAGGGGGTGTACTGGTACATCAGGCTGCCTCACCCTACAGAAACAGGAGATAGACTAGTGTCCTGTCCAGGGGGTGTACTGGTACATCATTCTGCCTCACCCTACAGAAACAGGAGATAGACTAGTGTCCTGTCCAGAGGGTGTACTGGTACATCAAGCTGCCTCACCCTACAGAAACAGGAGATAGACTAGTGTCCTGTCCAGGGGGTGTACTGGTACATCAAGCTGCCTCACCCTACAGAAACAGGAGATAGACTAGTGTCCTGTCCAGGGGGTGTACTGGTACATCAGGCTGTCTCACCCTACAGAAACAGGAGATAGACTAGTGTCCTGTCCAGGGGGTGTACTGGTACATCATTCTGCCTCACCCTACAGAAACAGGAGATAGACTAGTGTCCTGTCCAGAGGGTGTACTGGTACATCAAGCTGCCTCACCCTACAGAAACAGGAGATAGACTAGTGTCCTGTCCAGGGGGTGTACTGGTACATCAAGCTGCCTCACCCTACAGAAACAGGAGATAGACTAGTGTCCTGTCCAGGGGGTGTACTGGTACATCAAGCTGCCTCACCTTACAAAAACAGGAGATAGACTAGTGTCCTGTCCAGGGGGTGTACTGGTACATCAAGCTGCCTCACCCTACAGAAACAGGAGATAGACTAGTGTCCTGTCCAGGGGTTGTACTGGTACATCAGGCTGCCTCACCCTACAGAAACAGGAGATAGACTAGTGTCCTGTCCAGGGGGTGTACTGGTACATCAAGCTGCCTCACCCTACAGAAACAGGAGATAGACTAGTGTCCTGTCCAGGGGGTGTACTGGTACATCACGCTGCCTCACCCTACAGAAACAGGAGATAGACTAGTGTCCTGTCCAGGGGGTGTACTGGTACATCAAGTTGCCTCACCCTACAGAAACAGGAGATAGACTAGTGTCCTGTCCAGGGGGTGTACTGGTACATCAGGCTGCCTCACCCTACAGAAACAGGAGATAGACTAGTGTCCTGTCCAGGGGGTGTACTGGTACATCAGGCTGCCTCACCCTACAGAAACAGGAGATAGACTAGTGTCCTGTCCAGGGGGTGTACTGGTACATCACGCTGCCACACCCTACAGAAACAGGAGATAGACTAGTGTCCTGTCCAGGGGGTGTACTGGTACATCAAGCTGCATCACCCTACAGAAACAGGAAATAGACTAGTGTCCTGTCCAGGGGGTGTACTGGTACATCAAGCTGCCTCACCCTACAGAAACAGGAGATAGACTAGTGTCCTGTCCATGGGGTGTACTGGTACATCAAGCTGCCTCACCCTACAGAAACAGGAGATAGACTAGTGTCCTGTCCATGGGGTGTACTGGTACATCAGGCTGCCTCACCCTACAGAAACAGGAGATAGACTAGTGTCCTGTCCAGGGGGTGTACTGGTACATCAGGCTGCCTCACCCTACAGAAACAGGAGATAGACTAGTGTCCTGTCCAGGGGGTGTACTGGTACATCAAGCTGCCTCACCCTACAGAAACAGGAGATAGACTAGTGTCCTGTCCAGGGGGTGTACTGGTACATCAAGCTGCCTCACCCTACAGAAACAGGAGATAGACTAGTGTCCGGTAGATCCTTCTGGCTCACACAAGGACACCTACGTTTATAAAGCAGCATTTCGTAACGGTAGCCGTGACGACCTTATGAAACAGACGTTGACCTGTGTCAGCTGACTGCTTGGCTGGACAGGACAGAGTGTGGGTTAATGAGTACTATAACTAAAACCACATTGTCTCAGACATAATGACAAACAGCTCTGGTTTAGACACACAGAAGGAAAATATAGAGGTGGAAGGATTGTCCTTGTTATGAGAGCGAGAGAGAGAGAGAAAGAGAGAGAGAGACAGAGAGAGAGAGAGAGAGAGAGAGAGAGAAAAAGAGAGATAGAGAGAGACAGAGAGAGAGAGAGAGAGAGAGAGACAGAGAGACACAGAGAGAGAGAGAGAGAGAGAGAGACAGAGAGAGAGACAGAGAGAGAGAGAGACCGAGAGAGAGAGGGAGAGAGACAGAGAGAGAGAGAGAGAGAGAGACATAGAGAGAGAAAGACAGAGAGAAAGAGAGAGAGAGACTCTGCACGCAGAATTCTGCAAAAAATATCCTCTGTGTACAACGTACAACACCAAATAATGCATGCAGAGCAGAATTAGGCCGATACCCACTAATTATCAAAATCCAGAAAAGAGCCGTTAAATTCTACAACCATCACAAACCTTCCATAACAAAGCCATCACCTACAGAGAGATGAACCTGGAGAAGAGTCCCCTAAGCAAGCTGGTCCTGGGGCTCTGTTCACAAACACAAACACACCCTACAGAGCCCCAGGACAGCAACACAATTAGACCCAACCAAATCATGAGAAAACAAAAAGATAATTACTTGACACATTGGAAAGAATTAACAAAAAAACAGAGCAAACTAGAATGCTATTTGGCCCTAAACAGAGAGTACACAGTGGCAGAATACCTGACCACTGTGACTGACCCAAACTTAAGGAAAGCTTTGACTATGTACAGATTCAGTGAGCATAGCCTTGCTATTGAGAAAGGCCGCCGTAGGCAGACATGGCTCTCAAGAGAAGACAGGCTATGTGCTCACTGCCCACAAAATGAGGTGGAAACTGAGCAGCTTCCTAACCTCCTGCCCAATGTATGACCATATTAGAGAGACATATTTCCCTCAGATTACACAGATCCACAAAGAATTCGAAAACAAATCCAATTTTGATAAACTCCCATATCTACTGGGTGAAATTCCACAGTGTGCCATCACAGCAGCAAGATTTGTGACCTGTTGCCACAAGAAAAGGGCAACCAGTGAAGAACACACACCATTGTAAATACAACCCATATTTATGTTTATTTATTTTCCCTTGTGTCCTTTAACCATTTGTACATCGTTGCAACACTGGATATATATAATATGACATTTGTAATGTCTTTATTGTTTTGAAACTTCTGTATGTGTAATGTTTACTGTAAATTTTTATTGTTTATTTCAAAGAGAGAGACAAAGAGAGAGAGAGAGACAGAGAGAGAGAGAGACAGAGAGAGAGAGAGAGAGAGAGAGAAAGACATAGAGACAGAGGGAGAGCAAGAGAGAGTCAGAGAGAGAGAGAGAGAGAGAGAGAGAGAGAGAGAGAGAGAGAGAGAGAGAGATTGATTTATTCAGGTTAATGAAGATCTCCCCTTCACACAGCAGCCACTCTGTCAATATAGATACACACACCAGGACGCATGGACACACACACACACATACTACACACATACTACACGCTACACTACACACAGTCTGTCTGTCTGTCTGTCTGTCTGTCTGTCTGTCTGTCTGTCTGTCTGTCTCCTCTCCCCTGTCTCTTCTCCCCCTGTCTCCCTCTCCCCTGTTTCCCTCTCCCCTGTCTCATTCTCCCCTGTCTCCTCTCCCCTGGCTCCTCTCCCCTGTCACCTCTCCCCTGTCTTCTCTCCCCTGTCTCTTCTCCCCCTGTCTCCCTCTCCCCTGTATCCCTCTCCCCTGTCTCATTCTCCCCTGTCTCCTCTCCCCCGACTCCTCTCCCCTGTCTCCTCTCCCCTGTCTCCCTCTCTCCTGTCTCCTCTCCCCTGTCTCCTCTCCCCTGTCTCCTCTCCCCTGTCTCCTCTCCCTCTGTCTCCTCTCCCCTTGTCTCCTCTCCCTCTGTCTCCCTCTCACCTGTCTCCCTCTCCCCTGTCTACTCTCCCC
>NC_143034.1:12785000-12790000 GCF_057628025.1 Oncorhynchus mykiss
TCGCTTCCTTTTAGGTGGTTGTAGAATTTAACGGCTCTTTTCTGGATTTTGATAATTAGTGGGTATCGGCCTAATTCTGCTCTGCATGCATTATTTGGTGTTCTACGTTGTACACAGAGGATATTTTTGCAGAATTCTGCATGCTGAGTCTCAATTTGATGTTTGTCCCATTTTGTGAAGTCTTGGTTGGTGAGCGGACCCCAGACCTCACAACCATAAAGGGCAATGGGCTCTATGACTGATTCAAGTATTTTTAGCCAAATCCTAATTGGTATGTTGAATTTTATGTTCCTTTTGATGACATAGAATGCCCTTCTTGCCTTGTCTCTCAGATCGTTGACAGTTTTGTGGAAGTTACCTGTGGCTCTGATGTTTAGGCTGAGGTATGTATAGTTTTCTCTGTGCTCTAGGGCAACTGTGTCTAGATGGAATTTGTATTTGTGGTCCAGGTGACTGGAACTTTTTTGGATCACCATTATTTTGGTCTTACTGAGATTTACTGTCAGGGCCCAGGTCTGACAGAATCTGTGCAGAATATCTAGGTGCTGCTGTAGGCCCTCCTTGGTTGGTGACAGAAGCACCAGATCATCAGCAAACAGCAGACATTTGACTTCAGATTCTAGAAGGATGAGGCCGGGTTCTGCTGTTCTTTCTAGTGCCCACGCCATTTCGTTGATATATATGTTGAAAAGGGTGGGGCTTAAGCTGCATCCCTGTCTCACCCCACGGCCCTGTGAGAAGAAATGTGTCTGTTTGTTGCCTATTTTATCCGCACACTTGTTGTTTGTGTACATTGATGTCGTATGTTTTTCCCCCAACACCACTTTTCATCAATTTGTATAGCAGAACCTCATGCAAAAATGAGTTGAAGGCTTGTTTGAAATCAACAAATCAACAGAAGACTTTGTTTTGGTTTCTTTGTATGTCAATTAGGGAGTGCATGGTGAATACGTGGTCTGTTGTACGGTAATTGAGTAGAAACCCAATGTGACATTTATCTCTCTCTCACTTCCTCTCTGTGTTTGTGTGTGTGTCCACGTGTGTGTGTGTGTGTGTGTGTGTGTGTGTGTGTGTGTGTGTGTGTGTTTGTAGCCTGTAGGGTAGACCAGGCTGGGCCCCATGATGAGTTGAGTCCCCTCCCCCACCCCTCCTCTCCCAGCGTAGCCAGGTGGGATGTTCCAGATGTGTGTCCTCTTATCTCTGCTCACCCTCTCTGGCTACACCCAGGTAAGTCTCTCTCTCTCTCTCACACACACAATGTTCCTACGCTGCAGGATTTACATAAATTCCTTGAAGACCTGCACGAACACACAATTGTGATACAGCCTGAATCAGCCTAGTCACTGGTCCAGGATCATCCTAGTCACTGGTCCAGGTTCAGCCTAGTCACTGGACCAGGATCAGCCTAGTCACTAATCCAGGATCATCTTAGTCACTGATCCAGGATCAACTTAGTCACTGGTCCAGGATCAGCCTAGTCACTGGTCCAGGATCAGCCTAGTCACTGATCCAGGATCAGCCTAATCACTGATCCAGGATCAGCCTAATCACTGATCCAGGATCAGCCTAGTCACTGGTCCAGGGTCAGCCTAGTCACTGGTCCAGGATAAGCCTAGTCACCGGACCAGGATCACACTAGTCACTGGTCCAGGATCAGCCTAGTCACTGGTCCAGGATCAGCCTAGTCACTGGTCCAGGATCAGCCTAGTCACTGATCCAGGATCAGCCTAATCACTGATCCAGGATCAGCCTAGTCACTGGTCCAGGATCAGCCTAATCACTGGTCCAGGATCAGCCTAGTCACTGGTCCAGGATCAGCCTAATCACTGGTCCAGGATTAGCCTAGTCACTGATCCAGGATCAGCCTAGTCACTGGTCCAGGATCAGCCTAATCACTGATCCAGGATCAGCCTAGTCACTGGTCCTGGATCAGACCGTGTTAATGGACTAAATATTACAATCCCGTTTGCTGCAGAATTATTCTGCTGTGACAAACGGAACAAATTAATTAAGGACTCCCGAGTGCATCTTAGTGCAAGAGGCGTCACTACAGTCCCTAGTTTGAACCCAGGCTGTATCACATCCGGCTGTGATTGGGCGGCGCACAATTGGCCCAACGTCATCCTGGTTTGACCCGGGGTAGGCCGTCATTGTAATTAAGAATTTGTTCTTAATTGACTTGCCTAGTTAAATAAAGGTCACATAAAAAATATATTTAAAAGAGAGTACATTTGTACACACACACACACACACACACACACACACACACACATTTAGTTAGAGGGAGGTTCAGCAGAGTCGAATGACTGTTCTCCTTTTGTACCCAGGTCTCCTCGGCTAAATCTCTGAAGCTCCTGATGGAACAATGGACGAGCTACAAGAACCAGTGTTCTCAGAGCATCGTCGCCACGCCTCCCGCCACAGGTCAGTCTCAGCCTCACGCTGTGATGTTGTTGTAGCTGTGTTATATCGGTGTGTTGTAGCTGTGTTATAGCTGTGTTATAGCTGTGTTATATCGGTGTGTTATATCGGTGTGTTATAGCTGTGTTATAGCTGTGTTATATCGGTGTGTTATATCGGTGTGTTATAGCTGTGTTATATTGGTGTGTTATATTGGTGTGTTATAGCTGTGTTATATCGGTGTGTTATAGCTGTGTTATATTGGTGTGTTATATTGGTGTGTTATAGCTGTGTTATATCGGTGTGTTATATTGGTGTGTTATAGCTGTGTTATATCGTTGTGTTGTAGCTGTGTTATATCGGTGTGTTATAGCTGTGTTATATTGGTGTGTTATATTGGTGTGTTATAGCTGTGTTATATCGGTGTGTTGTAGCTGTGTTATATCTGTGTGTTATAGCTGTGTTATAGCTGTGTGTTATATCGGTGTGTTATAGGTGTGTTATATTGGTGTGTTATAGCTGTGTTATATTGGTGTGTTATATTGGTGTGTTATATTGGTATGTTATATTGGTGTGTTATAGCTGTGTTATATTGGTGTGTTATATTGGTGTGTTATATTGGTGTGTTATATTGGTGTGTTATAGCTGTGTTATATTGGTGTGTTATATTGGTGTGTTATATTGGTGTGTTATAGCTGTGTTATATTGGTGTGTTATAGCTGTGTTATATTGGTGTGTTATATTGGTGTGTTATATTGGTGTGTTGTAGCTGTGTTATATCGGTGTGTTATATCGGTGTGTTAAAGGTGTGTTATATTGGTGTGTTATAGCTGTGTTATATGGGTGTATTATAGCTGTGTTATATTGGTGTGTTATATTGGTGTGTTATAGCTGTGTTATAGCTGTGTTATATTGGTGTGTTATAGCTGTGTTATATCGGAGGGTTATATTGGTGTGTTATAATGGTGTGTTGTAGCTGTGTAATATCTGTGTGTTATATCAGTGTGTTATATCGGTGTGTTATAGGTGTGTTATATTGGTGTGTTATAGCTGTGCTATATGGGAGTGTTATATCGGTGTGTTATAGCTGTGTTATATTGGTGTGTAATATCGGTGTTATATCGATGTGTTGTAGCTGTGTTATATCGCTGTGTTATATCGCTGTGTTATAGCTGTGTTAAATTGGTGTGTTATATCAGTGTGTTATAGCTGTGTTATATTGGTGTGTTATAGCTGTGTGTTATATCAGTGTGCTGTAGCTGTGTTATATCGGTGTGTTGTCGCTGTGTTGTATTGGTGTGTTGTCGCTGTGTTATATCAGTGTGTTGTAGCTGTGTTATATCAGTGTGTTATAGCTGTGTTATATCGGTGTGTTGTCGCTGTGTTATATTGGTGTGTTGTCGTTGTGTTATATCAGTGTGTTTTAGCTGTGTTATATCAGTGTGTTGTAGCTGTGTTATATCAGTGTGTTGTAGCTGTGTTATATCAATTTGTTGTAGCTGTGTTATATCAGTGTGTTATATCAGTGTGTTGTAGCTGTGTAATATCAGTGTCTTGTAGCTGTGCTATATAAATGTGTTGTAGCTGTGTTATATCGGTGTGTTGTAGCTGTGTTATATCAGTGTGTTATATCGGTGTGTTATATCGTTGTGTTGTAGCTGTGTGATATCAGTGTGTTATAGCTGTGTTATATTGGTGTGTTATAGCTGTGTTATATCAGTGTGTTGTAGCTGTGCTATATCAGTGTGTTGTAGCTGTGTTAAATTGGTGTGTTGTAGCTGTGTGTTATATCGGTGTTATATCGGTGTGTTGTAGCTGTGTTATATCGCTGTGTTATATCGCTGTGTTATAGCTGTGTTAAATTGGTGTGTTATATCAGTGTGTTATAGCTGTGTTATATTGGTGTGTTATAGCTGTGTGTTATATCATTGTGCTGTAGCTGTGTTATATCAGTGTGTTATATGGGTGTTATATCGGTATGTTGTCGCTGTGTTATATTGGTGTGTTGTCGCTGTGTTATGTCAGTGTGTTGTAGCTGTGTTAAATCAGTGTGTTATAGCTGTGTTATATCGGTGTGTTGTCGCTGTGTTATGTTGGTCTGTTGTCGTTGTGTTATATCAGTGTGTTTTAGCTGTGTTATATCAGTGTGTTGTAGCTGTGTTATATCAGTGTGTTGTAGCTGTGTTATATCAATGTGTTGTAGCTGTGTTATATCAGTGTGTTGTAGCTGTGTTATATCAGTGTGTTGTAGCTGTGTAATATCAGTGTCTTGTAGCTGTGCTATATCAATGTGTTGTAGCTGTGTTATATCGGTGTGTTGTAGCTGTGTTATATCAGTGTGTTGTAGCTGTGTTATATCAGTGTGTTATATCGGTGTGTTATATCGTTGTGTTGTAGCTGTGTGATATCAGTGTGTTATAGCTGTGTTATATTGGTGTGTTATAGCTGTGTTATATCAGCGTGTTGTAGCTGTTCTATATCAGTGTGTTGTAGCTGTGTTATATCAGTGTGTTGTAGCTGTGCTATATCAGTGTGTTGTAGCTGTGTTATATCAGTGTGTTATATCAGTGTGTTGTAGCTGTGTAATATCAGTGTCTTGT
>NC_143034.1:12795000-12807500 GCF_057628025.1 Oncorhynchus mykiss
TATTGTAGTGGTGTTATTTTACATTATGTTATTGTAGTGGTGTTATTGTATAGTATATTATTGTAGTGGTGTTAGTTTATAGTATATTATTGTAGTGGTGTTAGTGTATAGTATATTATTGTAGTGGTGTTATTGTATAGTATATTATTGTAGTGGTGTTAATTTATAGTATATTATTGTAGTGGTGTTAATTTATAGTATATTATTGTAGTGGTGTTATTGCATAGTATATTATTGTAGTGGTGTTATTTTACATTATGTTATTGTAGTGGTGTTATTGTATAGTATATTATTGTAGTGGTGTTATTGTATAGTATATTATTGTAGTGGTGTTATTTTACATTATGTTATTGTAGTGGTGTTAGTGTATAGTATGTTATTGTAGTGGTGTTATTGTATAGTATATTATTGTAGTGGTGTTATTTTACATTATGTTATTGTAGTGGTGTTAGTGTATAGTATATTATTGTAGTGGTGTTATTGTATAGTATATTATTGTAGTGGTGTTATTTTACATTATGTTATTGTAGTGGTGTTAGTGTATAGTATATTATTGTAGTGGTGTTATTTTACATTATGTTATTGTAGTGGTGTTATTGTATAGTATATTATTGTAGTGGTGTTATTTTACATTATGTTATTGTAGTGGTGTTAGTGTATAGTATATTATTGTAGTGGTGTTATTTTACATTATGTTATTGTAGTGGTGTTATTGTATAGTATATTATTGTAGTGGTGTTATTGTATAGTATATTATTGTAGTGGTGTTATTGTAGAGTATATTATTGTAGTGGTGTTATTGTATAGTATATTATTGTAGAGTATATTATTGTAGTGGTGTTAGTGTATAGTATATTATTGTAGAGTATATTATTGTAGTGGTGTTATTGTATAGTATATTATTGTAGTGGTGTTATTGTATAGTATATTATTGTAGAGTATATTATTGTAGTGGTGTTATTTTACATTATGTTATTGTAGAGTATATTATTGTAGTGGTGTTATTGTATAGTATATTATTGTAGTGGTGTTATTGTATAGTATATTATTGTAGAGTATATTATTGTAGTGGTGTTATTGTATAGTATATTATTGTAGTGGTGTTATTGTATAGTATATTATTGTAGAGTATATTATTGTAGTGGTGTTATTGTATAGTATATTATTGTAGTGGTGTTATTGTATAGTATATTATTGTAGTGGTGTTATTGTAGAGTATATTATTGTAGTGGTGTTATTGTAGAGTATATTATTGTAGTGGTGTTATTGTAGAGTATATTATTGTAGTGGTGTTATTGTATAGTATATTATTGTATAGTATATTATTGTAGTGGTGTTATTGTAGAGTATATTATTGTAGTGGTGTTATTGTAGAGTATATTATTGTAGTGGTGTTATTGTATAGTATATTATTGTAGTGGTGTTATTTATAGTATATTATTGTAGTGGTGTTATTGTAGAGTATATTATTGTAGTGGTGTTATTGTAGAGTATATTATTGTAGTGGTGTTATTGTATAGTATATTATTGTATAGTATATTATTGTAGTGGTGTTATTGTAGAGTATATTATTGTAGTGGTGTTATTGTAGAGTATATTATTGTAGTGGTGTTATTGTATAGTATATTATTGTAGTGGTGTTATTGTATAGTATATTATTGTAGTGGTGTTATTGTAGAGTATATTATTGTAGTGGTGTTATTGTATAGTATATTATTGTATAGTATATTATTGTAGTGGTGTTATTGTAGAGTATATTATTGTAGTGGTGTTATTGTAGAGTATATTATTGTAGTGGTGTTATTGTATAGTATATTATTGTAGTGGTGTTAATTTATAGTATATTATTGTAGTGGTGTTATTGTATAGTATATTATTGTAGAGTATATTATTGTAGTGGTGTTATTGTATAGTATATTATTGTAGAGTATATTATTGTAGTGGTGTTATTGTATAGTATATTATTGTAGAGTATATTATTGTAGTGGTGTTAATTATAGTATATTATTGTAGTGGTGTTATTGTATAGTATATTATTGTATAGTATATTATTGTAGTGGTGTTATTGTATAGTATATTATTGTAGTGGTGTTATTGTATAGTATATTATTGTAGTGGTGTTATTGTATAGTATATTATTGTAGTGGTGTTATTGTATAGTATATTATTGTAGTGGTGTTATTTATAGTATATTATTGTATAGTATATTATTGTAGTGGTGTTATTTATAGTATATTATTGTAGTGGTGTTATTTATAGTATATTATTGTAGTGGTGTTATTTATAGTATATTATTGTAGTGGTGTTATTTATAGTATATTATTGTAGTGGTGTTATTTATAGTATATTATTGTAGTGGTGTTATTTATAGTATATTATTGTAGTGGTGTTATTTATAGTATATTATTGTATAGTATATTATTGTAGTGGTGTTATTGTATAGTATATTATTGTAGTGGTGTTATTTATAGTATATTATTGTATAGTATATTATTGTAGTGGTGTTATTTATAGTATATTATTGTAGTGGTGTTATTTATAGTATATTATTGTAGTGGTGTTATTTATAGTATATTATTGTAGTGGTGTTATTTATAGTATATTATTGTAGTGGTGTTATTTATAGTATATTATTGTAGTGGTGTTATTTATAGTATATTATTGTAGTGGTGTTATTTATAGTATATTATTGTAGTGGTGTTATTTATAGTATATTATTGTAGTGGTGTTATTGTATAGTATATTATTGTAGTGGTGTTAGTGTATAGTATATTATTGTAGTGGTGTTATTGCATAGTATATTATTGTAGTGGTGTTATTGTAGAGTATATTATTGTAGTGGTGTTATTTATAGTATATTATTGTAGTGGTGTTATTGTATAGTATATTATTGTAGTGGTGTTATTGTATAGTATATTATTGTAGTGGTGTTATTTATAGTATATTATTGTAGTGGTGTTATTGTTAGTATATTATTGTAGTGGTGTTATTGTATAGTATATTATTGTAGTGGTGTTATTGTATAGTATATTATTGTAGTGGTGTTATTGTATAGTATATTATTGTAGTGGTGTTATTTATAGTATATTATTGTAGTGGTGTTATTTATAGTATATTATTGTATAGTATATTATTGTAGTGGTGTTATTGTATAGTATATTATTGTATAGTATATTATTGTAGTGGTGTTATTTATAGTATATTATTGTATAGTATATTATTGTAGTGGTGTTATTTTATAGTATATTATTGTATAGTATATTATTGTAGTGGTGTTATTGTATAGTATATTATTGTAGTGGTGTTATTGTATAGTATATTATTGTATAGTATATTATTGTAGTGGTGTTATTGTAGAGTATATTATTGTAGTGGTGTTATTTATAGTATATTATTGTATAGTATATTATTGTAGTGGTGTTATTTATAGTATATTATTGTATAGTATATTATTGTAGTGGTGTTATTTATAGTATATTATTGTATAGTATATTATTGTAGTGGTGTATATTGTATAGTATATTATTGTAGTGGTGTTATTGTATAGTATATTATTGTAGTGGTGTTATTGTAGAGTATATATTGTAGTGGTGTTATGTATAGTATATTATTGTAGTTGTATAGTATATTATTGTAGTGGTGTTATTTATAGTATATTATTGTAGTGGTGTTATTTATAGTATATTATTGTATAGTATATTATTGTAGTGGTGTTATTGTATAGTATTATGTGTATAGTATATTATTGTAGTGGTGTTATTTATAGTTGTATAGTATAGTATATGTAGTGGTGTTATTGTATAGTATATATTGTAGTGTATTTATGTAGTGGTGTTATTGTATAGTATATTATTGTAGTGGTGTTATTGTATAGTTATTATTGTATAGTATATTATTGTAGTGGTGTTATTGTATAGTATATTATTGTAGTGGTGTTATTTATAGTATATTATTGTATAGTATTTATAGTAGGTATGTATGGTGTTATTGTATAGTATATTATTGTAGTGGTGTTATTGTATAGTATATTATTGTAGTGGTGTTATTGTAGAGTATATTATTGTAGTGGTGTTTATGTATTGTATATATTATTGTAGTGGTGTTATTGTAGGTATATTATTGTAGTGGTGTTATTATAGTATATTATTGTAGTGGTGTTATTGTAGAGTATATTATTGTAGTGGTGTTATATGTAGAGTATATTATTGTAGTGGTGTATTGTAGTGTATTATTTATTGTATAGTATATTATTGTAGTGGTGTTATTGTATAGTATATTATTGTAGTGGTGTTATTGTAGAGTATATTATTGTAGTGGTGTTATTTTAGAGTATATTATTGTAGTGGTGTTATTGTAGAGTATATTATTGTAGTGGTGTTATTGTATAGTATATTATTGTAGTGGTGTTATTGTAGAGTATATTATTGTAGTGGTGTTATTGTAGAGTATATTATTGTAGTGGTGTTATTGTAGAGTATATTATTGTAGTGGTGTTATTGTATAGTATATTATTGTAGTGGTGTTATTGTAGAGTATATTATTGTAGTGGTGTTATTGTATAGTATATTATTGTAGTGGTGTTAATTTATAGTATATTATTGTAGTGGTGTTAGTGTATAGTATATTATTGTATAGTATATTATTGTAGTGGTGTTATTGTATAGTATATTATTGTATAGTATATTATTGTAGTGGTGTTATTGTATAGTATATTATTGTAGTGGTGTTATTGTAGAGTATATTATTGTAGTGGTGTTATTGTAGAGTATATTATTGTAGTGGTGTTATTGTAGAGTATATTATTGTAGTGGTGTTATTGTATAGTATATTATTGTAGTGGTGTTAATTTATAGTATATTATTGTAGTGGTGTTATTGTATAGTATATTATTGTAGTGGTGTTATTGTAGAGTATAATATATTATTGTAGTGGTGTTATTGTGTAGTTGTATTTTGTGGGTACTTTGTATAGTATATTATTGTAGTGGTGTTATTGTAGTGGTGTTATATTTATAGTATATTATTGTAGAGTATATTATTGTAGTGGTGTTATTGTAGAGTATATTATTGTAGTGGTGTTATTGTAGAGTATGTATTTGTGGTGGTATATATATGTAGAGTATATTATTGTAGTGGTGTTATTGTATAGTATATTATTGTAGTGGTGTTATTGTAGAGTATATTATTGTATAGTATATTATTGTAGTGGTGTTATTGTAGAGTATATTATTGTATAGTATATTATTGTAGAGTATATTATTGTAGTGGTGTTATTGTAGAGTATATTATTGTAGTGGTGTTATTGTAGAGTATATTATTGTAGTGGTGTTATTGTATAGTATATTATTGTAGTGGTGTTATTTATAGTCTATTGTGGTGGTTACTGTAGAGTATATTATTGTAGTGGTGTTATTTTAGAGTATATTATTGTAGTGGTGTTATTGTATAGTATATTATTGTAGAGTATATTATTGTAGTGGTGTTATTGTATAGTATATTATTGTAGTGGTGTTAGTGTATAGTATATTATTGTAGTGGTGTTATTGTATAGTATATTATTGTAGTGGTGTTATTGTATAGTATATTATTGTAGTGGTGTTATTGTATAGTATATTATTGTAGAGTATATTATTGTAGTGGTGTTATTGTATAGTATATTATTGTAGAGTATATTATTGTAGTGGTGTTATTGTATAGTATATTATTGTAGTGGTGTTATTGTATAGTATATTATTGTATAGTATATTATTGTAGTGGTGTTAGTGTATAGTATATTATTGTAGAGTATATTATTGTAGTGGTGTTATTGTATAGTATATTATTGTAGTGGTGTTAGTGTATAGTATATTATTGTAGTGATATATGTATAGTATATTATTGTAGTGGTGTTATTGTATAGTATATTATTGTAGTGGTGTTAGTGTATAGTATATTATTGTATAGTATATTATTGTAGTCATGTTATATATATATAGTATATATATATATATAGTATATTATTGTAGTGGTGTTAGTGTATAGTATATTATTGTAGAGTATATTATTGTAGTGGTGTTATTGTAGAGTATATTATTGTAGTGGTGTTATTGTAGAGTATATTATTGTAGTGGTGTTATTGTAGAGTATATTATTGTAGTGGTGTTATTGTAGAGTATATTATTGTAGTGGTGTTATTGTATAGTATATTATTGTAGTGGTGTTATTGCATAGTATATTATTGTAGTGGTGTTATTGTAGAGTATATTATTGTAGTGGTGTTATTGTATAGTATATTATTGTAGTGGTGTTATTTATAGTATATTATTGTATAGTATATTATTGTAGTGGTGTTATTGTAGAGTATATTATTGTAGTGGTGTTATTGTAGAGTATATTATTGTAGTGGTGTTATTTATAGTATATTATTGTATAGTATATTATTGTAGTGGTGTTTGTATAGTATATTATTGTAGTGGTGTTATTTATAGTATATTATTGTATAGTATATTATTGTAGTGGTGTTATTGTATAGTATATTATTGTAGTGGTGTTATTGTAGAGTATATTATTGTAGTGGTGTTATTGTAGAGTATATTATTGTAGTGGTGTTGTATAGTATATTATTGTATAGTATATTATTGTAGTGGTGTTATTGTAGAGTATATTATTGTAGTGGTGTTATTTATAGTATATTATTGTAGAGTATATTATTGTAGTGGTGTTATTGTAGAGTATATTATTGTAGTGGTGTTATTGTATAGTATATTATTGTATAGTATATTATTGTAGTGGTGTTATTGTAGAGTATATTATTGTAGTGGTGTTATTGTAGGTCTATTATTGTATAGTATATTTTTGTAGTGTGTTATTTATAGTATATTATTGTATAGTATATTATTGTAGTGGTGTTATTTATAGTATATTATTGTAGTGGTGTTATTGTATAGTATATTATTGTATAGTATATTATTGTAGTGGTGTTATTGTATAGTATATTATTGTATAGTATATTATTGTAGTGGTGTTATTTATAGTATATTATTGTATAGTATATTATTGTAGTGGTGTTAGTGTATAGTATATTATTGTAGTGGTGTTATTGTAGAGTATATTATTGTAGTGGTGTTATTTATAGTATATTATTGTATAGTATATTATTGTAGTGGTGTTATTTATAGTATATTATTGTAGTGGTGTTATTGTAGAGTATATTATTGTAGTGGTGTTAATTTATAGTATATTATTGTATAGTATATTATTGTAGTGGTGTTATTTATAGTATATTATTGTATAGTATATTATTGTAGTGGTGTTATTTATAGTATATTATTGTAGTGGTGTTATTTATAGTATATTATTGTAGTGGTGTTATTTATAGTATATTATTGTAGTGGTGTTATTGTAGAGTATATTATTGTATAGTATATTATTGTAGTGGTGTTATTTATAGTATATTATTGTATAGTATATTATTGTAGTGGTGTTATTTATAGTATATTATTGTAGTGGTGTTATTTATAGTATATTATTGTAGTGGTGTTATTTATAGTATATTATTGTATAGTATATTATTGTAGTGGTGTTATTTATAGTATATTATTGTATAGTATATTATTGTAGTGGTGTTATTTATAGTATATTATTGTAGTGGTGTTATTTATAGTATATTATTGTATAGTATATTATTGTAGTGGTGTTATTTATAGTATATTATTGTAGTGGTGTTATTGTATAGTATATTATTGTAGTGGTGTTATTGTATAGTATATTATTGTAGTGGTGTTATTTATAGTATATTATTGTATAGTATATTATTGTAGTGGTGTTATTGTATAGTATATTATTGTAGAGTATATTATTGTAGTGGTGTTATTTATAGTATATTATTGTAGAGTATATTATTGTAGTGGTGTTATTGTATAGTATATTATTGTAGTGGTGTTATTTATAGTATATTATTGTATAGTATATTATTGTAGTGGTGTTATTGTATAGTATATTATTGTATAGTATATTATTGTAGTGGTGTTATTGTATAGTATATTATTGTAGTGGTGTTATTGTATAGTATATTATTTATAGTATATTATTGTAGTGGTGTTATTGTATAGTATATTATTGTAGTGGTGTTATTGTATAGTATATTATTGTAGTGGTGTTATTTATAGTATATTATTGTATAGTATATTATTGTAGTGGTGTTATTTATAGTATATTATTGTATAGTATATTATTGTAGTGGTGTTATTTATAGTATATTATTGTAGAGTATATTATTGTAGTGGTGTTATTTATAGTATATTATTGTAGAGTATATTATTGTAGTGGTGTTATTGTATAGTATATTATTGTAGTGGTGTTATTTATAGTATATTATTGTATAGTATATTATTGTAGTGGTGTTATTGTATAGTATATTATTGTATAGTATATTATTGTAGTGGTGTTATTGTATAGTATATTATTGTAGTGGTGTTATTGTAGAGTATATTATTGTATAGTATATTATTGTAGTGGTGTTATTGTATAGTATATTATTGTATAGTATATTATTGTAGTGGTGTTATTGTATAGTATATTATTGTAGTGGTGTTATTGTATAGTATATTATTGTAGTGGTGTTATTTATAGTATATTATTGTATAGTATATTATTGTAGTGGTGTTATTTATAGTATATTATTGTATAGTATATTATTGTAGTGGTGTTATTGTATAGTATATTATTGTAGTGGTGTTATTGTATAGTATATTATTGTAGAGTATATTATTGTAGTGGTGTTATTTATAGTATATTATTGTATAGTATATTATTGTAGTGGTGTTATTGTATAGTATATTATTGTATAGTATATTATTGTAGTGGTGTTATTTATAGTATATTATTGTATAGTATATTATTGTAGTGGTGTTATTTATAGTATATTATTGTATAGTATATTATTGTAGTGGTGTTATTTATAGTATATTATTGTATAGTATATTATTGTAGTGGTGTTATTGTATAGTATATTATTGTAGTGGTGTTATTGTAGAGTATATTATTGTAGTGGTGTTATTTATAGTATATTATTGTAGTGGTGTTATTTATAGTATATTATTGTATAGTATATTATTGTAGTGGTGTTATTTATAGTATATTATTGTATAGTATATTATTGTAGTGGTGTTATTGTAGAGTATATTATTGTATAGTATATTATTGTAGTGGTGTTATTTATAGTATATTATTGTAGTGGTGTTATTTATAGTATATTATTGTAGTGGTGTTATTGCATAGTATATTATTGTAGTGGTGTTAGTGTATAGTATATTATTGTAGTGGTGTTATTGTATAGTATATTATTGTAGTGGTGTTATTTATAGTATATTATTGTATAGTATATTATTGTAGTGGTGTTATTGTAGAGTATATTATTGTAGTGGTGTTAGTGTATAGTATATTATTGTATAGTATATTATTGTAGTGGTGTTATTGTATAGTATATTATTGTAGTGGTGTTATTTATAGTATATTATTGTATAGTATATTATTGTAGTGGTGTTATTGTAGAGTATATTATTGTAGTGGTGTTATTGTAGAGTATATTATTGTAGTGGTGTTATTGTAGAGTATATTATTGTAGTGGTGTTATTTATAGTATATTATTGTATAGTATATTATTGTAGTGGTGTTATTGTAGAGTATATTATTGTATAGTATATTATTGTAGTGGTGTTATTTATAGTATATTATTGTAGTGGTGTTATTTATAGTATATTATTGTAGTGGTGTTATTTATAGTATATTATTGTAGTGGTGTTATTTATAGTATATTATTGTAGTGGTGTTATTGTATAGTATATTATTGTATAGTATATTATTGTAGTGGTGTTATTTATAGTATATTATTGTAGTGGTGTTATTGTATAGTATATTATTGTAGTGGTGTTATTGTAGAGTATATTATTGTATAGTATATTATTGTAGTGGTGTTATTTATAGTATATTATTGTAGTGGTGTTATTGTATAGTATATTATTGTATAGTATATTATTGTAGTGGTGTTATTTATAGTATATTATTGTAGTGGTGTTATTGTATAGTATATTATTGTAGTGGTGTTATTGTAGAGTATATTATTGTATAGTATATTATTGTAGTGGTGTTATTTATAGTATATTATTGTAGTGGTGTTATTGTATAGTATATTATTGTAGTGGTGTTATTGTAGAGTATATTATTGTATAGTATATTATTGTAGTGGTGTTATTGTAGAGTATATTATTGTATAGTATATTATTGTAGTGGTGTTATTGTAGAGTATATTATTGTATAGTATGTTATTGTAGTGGTGTTATTTATAGTATATTATTGTATAGTATATTATTGTAGTGGTGTTATTTATAGTATATTATTGTAGTGGTGTTATTGTATAGTATATTATTGTAGTGGTGTTATTGTAGAGTATATTATTGTATAGTATATTATTGTAGTGGTGTTATTTATAGTATATTATTGTAGTGGTGTTATTGTATAGTATATTATTGTAGTGGTGTTATTGTAGAGTATATTATTGTATAGTATATTATTGTAGTGGTGTTATTGTAGAGTATATTATTGTATAGTATATTATTGTAGTGGTGTTATTGTAGAGTATATTATTGTATAGTATATTATTGTAGTGGTGTTATTGTAGAGTATATTATTGTATAGTATATTATTGTAGAGTATATTATTGTAGTGGTGTTATTGTAGAGTATATTATTGTATAGTATATTATTGTAGAGTATATTATTGTAGTGGTGTTATTGTAGAGTATATTATTGTAGTGGTGTTATTGTAGAGTATATTATTGTAGTGGTGTTATTGTATAGTATATTATTGTAGTGGTGTTATTGTATAGTATATTATTGTAGTGGTGTTATTGTAGAGTATATTATTGTAGTGGTGTTATTGTATAGTATATTATTGTAGTGGTGTTATTGCATAGTATATTATTGTAGTGGTGTTATTGTATAGTATATTATTGTAGTGGTGTTATTGTATAGTATATTATTGTATAGTATATTATTGTAGTGGTGTTAGTGTATAGTATATTATTGTAGAGTATATTATTGTAGTGGTGTTATTGTATAGTATATTATTGTAGTGGTGTTATTGTATAGTATATTATTGTATAGTATATTATTGTAGTGGTGTTATTGTAGAGTATATTATTGTATAGTATATTATTGTAGTGGTGTTATTGTAGAGTATATTATTGTATAGTATATTATTGTATAGTATATTATTGTAGTGGTGTTATTGTATAGTATATTATTGTATAGTATATTATTGTAGTGGTGTTATTGTAGAGTATATTATTGTATAGTATATTATTGTATAGTATATTATTGTAGTGGTGTTATTGTATAGTATATTATTGTATAGTATATTATTGTAGTGGTGTTATTGTATAGTATATTATTGTAGTGGTGTTAGTGTATAGTATATTATTGTATAGTATATTATTGTAGTGGTGTTAGTGTATAGTATATTATTGTATAGTATATTATTGTAGTGGTGTTAGTGTATAGTATATTATTGTATAGTATATTATTGTAGTGGTGTTATTGTATAGTATATTATTGTATAGTATATTATTGTAGTGGTGTTAGTGTATAGTATATTATTGTAGAGTATATTATTGTAGTGGTGTTATTGTATAGTATATTATTGTAGTGGTGTTATTGTATAGTATATTATTGTATAGTATATTATTGTAGTGGTGTTAGTGTATAGTATATTATTGTAGAGTATATTATTGTAGTGGTGTTATTGTAGAGTATATTATTGTAGTGGTGTTATTGTAGAGTATATTATTGTAGTGGTGTTATTGTATAGTATATTATTGTATAGTATATTATTGTAGTGGTGTTATTGTATAGTATATTATTGTAGTGGTGTTATTTATAGTATATTATTGTAGTGGTGTTATTGTATAGTATATTATTGTATAGTATATTATTGTAGTGGTGTTATTGTATAGTATATTATTGTAGTGGTGTTATTTATAGTATATTATTGTAGTGGTGTTATTGTATAGTATATTATTGTAGTGGTGTTATTGTATAGTATATTATTGTAGTGGTGTTATTTATAGTATATTATTGTAGTGGTGTTATTTATAGTATATTATTGTAGTGGTGTTATTGTATAGTATATTATTGTAGTGGTGTTAATTTATAGTATATTATTGTAGTGGTGTTATTGTATAGTATATTATTGTAGAGTATATTATTGTAGTGGTGTTATTGTAGAGTATATTATTGTATAGTATATTATTGTAGTGGTGTTATTGTATAGTATATTATTGTAGTGGTGTTAATTTATAGTATATTATTGTAGTGGTGTTAATTTATAGTATATTATTGTAGTGGTGTTAATTTATAGTATATTATTGTAGTGGTGTTATTGTATAGTATATTATTGTAGTGGTGTTAATTTATAGTATATTATTGTAGTGGTGTTAATTTATAGTATATTATTGTAGTGGTGTTA
>NC_143034.1:12812500-12825000 GCF_057628025.1 Oncorhynchus mykiss
GGGTGATAGTCAAATACCTGTACGAGAATGAAGAGTGAGTGAATAAATATGATTTATTAAATGTGTCGTTTCCATGGTAATGGAATGATGCTGAGACACATATTTTTCTTAGTAAACCAATACAAGTCTCTACTTTGAACAAATGTATATAGTAAATACAAAATGTAAACATTTCCTGGAAAAACATCTGCGCAGTTCCTCCTGTAAATGTGTTTTTGTAAAATGTTCAGTGTAAATTGTTAAAAGTAGTGCTTGTGCATAGAGTTGTATGGTTTGTTAAACTATGAAATAAATGCTTTTTGTTTAGTATACATTTTAGAGTGAAAAATCTGAGTCTCAGTGTCATTCCGTTACTGTGGAATTACCCAAATATGATCAGTTAAAATCTGTGAGGTAAATGATCACTCTGCTACGACTAAGAGTTTTCAGAGCTCTATTTAAAATACATATATTTTTTTCAAATGTATATGTTTTATGAGGCTAGATATGCTAATGTTGATTAAAACCCATTATGAGTTGAGACTGTTCCCCCTCTCTCCTTAGACTGTTCTCTCTCCTTAGACTGTTCCCTCTCTCCTTAGACTGTTCCCCCTCTCTCCTTAGACTGTTCCCTCTCTCCTTAGACTGTTCCCTCTCTCCTTAGACTGTTCCCCCTTTCTCTCTCCTTAGACTGTTCCACCTCTCTCTCCTTAGACTGTTCCCTCTCTCTCCTTAGACTGTTCCCTCTCTCTCTCTCCTTAGACTGTTCCCTCTCTCTCTCTCCTTAGACTGTTCCATCTCTCTCTCCTTCGACTGTTCCCCCTCTCTCTCCTTAGACTGTTCCCTCTCTCACCTTAGACTGTTCCCCCTCTCTCTCCTTAGACTGTTCCCTCTCTCACCTTAGACTGTTCCCCCTTTCTCTCCTTAGACTGTTCCCTCTCACTCCTTAGACTGTTCCCCCTCTCTCTCCTTAGACTGTTCCCTCTCTCTCCTTAGACTGTTCCCCCTCTCACCTTGAACTGTTCTCCCTCTCTCTCCTTAGACTGTTCCCTCTCTCTCCTTAGACTGTTCCCTCTCTCTCTCCTTAGACTGTTCCCTCTCTCTCCTTAGACTGTTCCCTCTCTCTCCTTAGACTGTTCCCTCTCTCTCCTTAGACTGTTCCCTCTCTCTCTCCTTAGACTGTTCCCTCTCTCACTCCTTAGACTGTTCCCTCTCTCTCCTTAGACTGTTCCCTCTCTCTCCTTAGACTGTTCCCTCTCTCTCCTTAGACTGTTCCCTCTCTCTCCTTAGACTGTTCCCTCTCTCTCTCCTTAGACTGTTCCCTCTCTCACTCCTTAGAGTTAGACCACACATTCTCAGTAGCTCACTACTTGGAAAACATGACATATGCAGAGTATGTGGATTTAGGCTGGGATATAATCAGATCAGAGGTGGATCCACATCATAGAACTCTTGACATTTAAAGGTCTTTTCCGATTGAGCCGACATATGGAGCCTTTACAGTGGATGCAGTCGATTGAGCCGACATATGGAGCCTTTACAGTGGATGCAGTCGATTGAGCCGACATATGGAGCCTTTACAGTGGATGCAGCCGATTGAGCCGACATATGGAGCCTTTACAGTGGATGCAGTCGATTGAGCCGACATATGGAGCCTTTACAGTGGATGCAGTCGATTGAGCCGACATATGGAGCCTTTACAGTGGATGCAGTCGATTGAGCCGACATATGGAGCCTTTACAGTGGATGCAGTCGATTGAGCCGACATATGGAGCCTTTACAGTGGATGCAGCCGATTGAGCCGACATATGGAGCCTTTACAGTGGATGCAGCCGATTGAGCCGACATATGGAGCCTTTACAGTGGATGCAGTCGATTGAGCCGACATATGGAGCCTTTACAGTGGATGCAGCCGATTGAGCCGACATATGGAGCCTTTACAGTGGATGCAGCCGATTGAGCCAACATATGGAGCCTTTACAGTGGATGCAGTCGATTGAGCCGACATATGGAGCCTTTACTGTGGATGCAGTCGATTGAGCCGACATATGGAGCCTTTACAGTGGATGCAGTCGATTGAGCCGACATATGGAGCCTTTACAGTGGATGCAGTCGATTGAGCCGACATATGGAGCCTTTACAGTGGATGCAGCCGATTGAGCCGACATATGGAGCCTTTACAGTGGATGCAGCCGATTGAGCCGACATATGGAGCCTTTACAGTGGATGCAGTCGATTGAGCCGACATATGGAGCCTTTACTGTGGATGCAGTCGATTGAGCCGACATATGGAGCCTTTACTGTGGATGCAGTCGATTGAGCCGACATATGGAGCCTTTACAGTGGATGCAGTCGATTGAGCCGACATATGGAGCCTTTACTGTGGATGCAGTCGATTGAGCCGACATATGGAGCCTTTACAGTGGATGCAGTCGATTGAGCCGACATATGGAGCCTTTACAGTGGATGCAGTCGATTGAGCCGACATATGGAGCCTTTACAGTGGATGCAGTCGATTGAGCCGACATATGAAGCCTTTACAGTGGATGCAGTCGATTGAGCCGACATATGGAGCCTTTACTGTGGATGCAGTCGATTGAGCCGACATATGGAGCCTCTACAGTGGATGCAGTCGATTGAGCCGACATATGGAGCCTTTACAGTGGATGCAGTCGATTGAGCCGACATATGGAGCCTTTACAGTGGATGCAGTCGATTGAGCCGATATATGGAGCCTTTACTGTGGATGCAGTCGATTGAGCCGACATAAGGAGCCTTTACTGTGGATGCAGTCGATTGAGCCGACATATGGAGCCTTTACAGTGGATGCAGTCGATTGAGCCGACATATGGAGCCTTTACTGTGGATGCAGTCGATTGAGCCGACATATGGAGCCTTTACAGTGGATGCAGTCGATTGAGCCGACATATGGAGCCTTTACTGTGGATGCAGTCGATTGAGCCGACATATGGAGCCTTTACAGTGGATGCAGTCGATTGAGCCGACATATGGAGCCTTTACAGTGGATGCAGTCGATTGAGCCGACATATGGAGCCTCTACAGTGGATGCAGTCGATTGAGCCGGCATATCGAGCCTTTACAGTGGATGCAGTCGATTGAGCCGACATATGGAGCCTCTACAGTGGATGCAGTCGATTGAGCCGACATATGGAGCCTTTACAGTGGATGCAGTCGATTGAGCCGACATATGGAGCCATTACAGTGGATGCAGTCGATTGAGCCGACATATGGAGCCTTTACAGTGGATGCAGTCGATTGAGCCGACATATGGAGCCTTTACAGTGGATGCAGTCGATTGAGCCGATATATGGAGCCTTTACTGTGGATGCAGTCGATTGAGCCGACATAAGGAGCCTTTACTGTGGATGCAGTCGATTGAGCCGACATATGGAGCCTTTACAGTGGATGCAGTCGATTGAGCCGACATATGGAGCCTTTACAGTGGATGCAGTCGATTGAGCCGACATATGGAGCCTTTACTGTGGATGCAGTCGATTGAGCCGACATATGGAGCCTTTACAGTGGATGCAGTCGATTGAGCCGACATATGGAGCCTTTACAGTGGATGCAGTCGATTGAGCCGACATATGGAGCCTCTACAGTGGATGCAGTCGATTGAGCCGGCATATCGAGCCTTTACAGTGGATGCAGTCGATTGAGCCGACATATGGAGCCTCTACAGTGGATGCAGTCGATTGAGCCGACATATGGAGCCTTTACAGTGGATGCAGTCGATTGAGCCGACATATGGAGCCATTACAGTGGATGCAGTCGATTGAGCCGACATATGGAGCCTTTACAGTGGATGCAGTCGATTGAGCCGACATATGGAGCCTTTACAGTGGATGCAGTCGATTGAGCCGACATATGGAGCCTTTACAGTGGATGCAGCCGATTGAGCCGACATATGGAGCCTTTACAGTGGATGCAGCCGATTGGGCCGACATATGGAGCCTTTACAGTGGATGCAGTCGATTGAGCCGACATATGGAGCCTTTACAGTGGATGCAGTCGATTGAGCCGACATATGGAGCCTTTACAGTGGATGCAGTCGATTGAGCCGACATATGGAGCCTTTACAGTGGATGCAGTCGATTGAGCCGACATATGGAGCCTTTACAGTGGATGCAGTCGATTGAGCCGACATATGGAGCCTTTACAGTGGATGCAGTCGATTGAGCCGACATATGGAGCCTTTACAGTGGATGCAGTCGATTGAGCCGACATATGGAGCCTTTACAGTGGATGCAGCCGATTGAGCCGGCATATGGAGCCTTTACAGTGGATGCAGTCTCCTGCGAACCTGGGAATGTTGATGCTGATAATGATGATGAAGATGGTGATGATGGTGGTGATGATGAGAATGGTGATGATGGTGGTGGTGGTGATGTTGATGATAATGATGGTGATGATTGTGATGATGATCATGATGATGGTGGTGATGATGATGGTGGTGATGGTGATGATGATGGTGATGATGATAATGATGATGGTGATGATAATGATGATGATGATGGTGGTAGTGATGATGTTGATGTTGATGATGATGATGTTGTTTAGGTGCTGGGAGAGGAACATCAACATGGGTTACTGGTGGATTATACGTTCTCCCATCCTGTTAGCTTACCTGGTGAGTTTATTCTCTCTCTCCCTCTATCTCTCTCTCCTCTCTCTCTCTCTCTCTCCTTCTCTCTCCATTGATCTCTAGAGTATTTCAACATGAGGTATTATGATGTATTAAAATGACATATTAACTACCTGCAACAGCTTCTAGAGTATTTCAAAATGAGGTACTCTGATGCACAAGCACTGATATATTAAGTCCAGTAACTAGAATATCGCATAAATCATAAATCTTCGTTTTTATTTAAAAACACACACACACACACACACACGGACGGACGGACGGACAGACAGAGAGAGGGACTGATGGACAGAGAGACAGACAGGTAGACATAGAGACAGACGGACAGAGGGACAGATAGACAGACAGATCGACAGACAGACAGACAGGTAGACATAGAGACAGACAGACAGACAGACAGAGGAACAGACAGACAGACAGACAAGCAATTGGCTCTGCTAATATTTAGGCTTAATTTCTTTCTCCTTCTGTCTTTTTTCTCATTCTCAGATGAATTTCTTTATCTTCATCCGGATTATAAAGATCCTGATGTCGAAGCTCAAGGCCCATCAGATGAGATACACAGATTACAAGTTCAGGTGGTTGAGGTCTTCAAATCCCTCCATCCCATCTTCCCTTCTAAAGTCATGTACTTGATATATTAACGAGTTATAGAGTTGTGTGTCTATTGTGTGGTTGGTCTCTGTAACATTCTCCTTTTATGACCCCAACTTTTCCTCTCGCCCCTTCTGCCTCCTTCTTTCAATATGAACTCTATCTCGCTCCCTCGCTTTTTCACCTTCTCCCCCTTCTCTCTCTCCCTCATACTCTCTCCCACCTTCTATCTCTCCCTCGCTCTTTCACCTTCTTTCCCTCATACTCTCTCTCACCTTCTCTCTCTCCCTCATACTCTCTCTCCCTCATACTCTCTCTCTCTCTCTCTCTCTCTCTCTCTCTCTCTCTCTCTCTCTCAGGCTAGCTAAATCCACTCTGACCCTCATCCCTCTGCTGGGTATTCACGCCATCCTCTTCACCTTAGTCATCGATGAGTCCGTCCCCAAAGGTTCCAAGATGCGTCTCATCCGCCTCTTCTACGACCTCCTCTTCAACTCCTTCCAGGTCAGGAGATCAAACTTACATCACTTCCTGTATAGGCATCATCGGATAAATACCATATGGCACCCTCTTCCCTATATAGTGCACTATTTTTGGCCAGGTCCCACAGGGCATAACATTATTAAGACTGTAATGTGGTGGTATGTTGTGTCACCATGGTGATAAGGTGTAACTCTGTCATAGAGGTGAAATAGGGTAGTAATAAGACTGTAATGTGGTGGTATGTTGTGTCACCATGGTGATAAGATGTAACGCTGTCATAGAGGTGAAATAGGGTAGTAATAAGACTGTAATGTGGTGGTGGTATGTTGTGTCCCCATGGTGATAAGGTGTAACTCTGTCATAGAGGTGAAATAGGGTAGTAATAGACTGTAATGTGAATATGAACATGTACATATGAATAGTGTGTAAATATTATTTTGTTGTCTCTTTGGTGTCTTTTCTATATATTTTCTATATATATATATATATATATATATATATATATATATATATACATAAAACAAATAGTATTTCATGTAACATATTTTAATTACTGGTGTAAAGTACTAAAGTACAAATATTTTAAAGTACTTTAAAGTACTAAGTCGTTTTTTTCGTATCTTTACTATTCATATTTTTGATAACTTTTACTTTTACTTCATACATTTCCGCTGGCACCCAAATTTACAAAAGTAAATAAAATAAAAACAAGAACATCATGTCATTTGTTTTGCTTAATATAAGGAATTTGAAATGATTTATACTTTTACTTTTGATACGTAAGTATAATTTAGCAATTACATTTACTTTTGATACTTAAGTGTATTTAAAACCAAATACTTTTTTATTTTTACTCAAGTAGTTTTTACTGGGTGATTTTCTCTTTTACTTGAGTCATTTTCTATTAAGGTATCTTTACTTTTACTCAAGTATGACAATTGGGTACTTGTTCTCCCACTGCTTGTACTGTCTTCTATGTGGACCCCAGGAAGAGTAGCTGAGACATGTGCAGTAGCTAAAGGGGATCCTAATAAACTAAACTAATGTGGTGTTACGGTGTGTTACCGTGGTGATACGGTGTTCTTAACCTCTCCCTCTCTACAGGGACTACTGGTGGCCATCTTGTATTGTTTCGTCAACAAAGAGGTGAGTCTGAATGCCCTTTTTCCTCTCACTCCTCTCTCCCTCTCCCCCTCTCTCTCTTCTCTCCAACCTCTTATAGAATCTTATCATTATCTGTCTTCATCTGCTTCTCTCTCTCTCTCTCTCTTTCTGTCTCTCTCTCTCTTTCTCTCGCTCTCACTCTCTCTCTTTTCTCCTCCCTCCTCTCTCCTTCTCTCTCCCTCAATCTGTTTGTCTCTCTCCAGGTCCAGTCTGAGATGTTGAAAAAGTGGAAGAGGTGGAAGCTGGGTAAAGACATCGAGGAAGAGTACCGTCATACATACAGCCACGCGCCTCACGTCAAGAGCGGCAGCATCGTCACCGGCAACCTGGCCGGTGTCCAAGACAACGGCAGCGACCCTAAAGACTCACAGTTGACCCCCAACCCCGACTACGACCCAGATCCTAACCCTGCCTCAACCTCCATCACCCCCAATGAGAGCAGTAGATTGGTGGGGTCCTGCCACAACAGGACGGATAAAACAAAGACTCAACCCTCCCTGCAGTGTCCCTCCACACCACATGGTGGCACTAACAACTGCAGCACTCTGATGGAGGACATTTGTCTGGAGGAGAGGGCTCAGAGTTATACACGCCCAGAGGAGGGCGCCGAAAGCAACTTCTGACCAACGGGGGAAGACCATCCCCGGCCTATGGATAGATTGATTGGTTGATTGATAGATTGCTAAAGTGTTCTGGTGTAGAAAGAGACAACACACCTACTGGAGGGGACCGTTAATGCACTGCAGGTCCAGATCCTATGGATTGATTGATTGATTGATTGGTTGGTTGGTTGATTGATTGATTGATTGGTTGATTGGTTGATTGGTTGGTTGATTGATTGATTGATTAATTGGTTGATTGGTTGGTTGATTAATTGATTGGTTGATTGCAGGTCCAGAAGACTTGATGGTCTGAAAATATGAAACATTTTACTGTTTATTTTTCAGAGACCATATTTTGACCCCACGGGATTGACCACATTCCCCACTGTGTTCAGGTTGACAAGGACTACTGCTGAAGGGAAACTAGCAGGCCTGCTAGCTGTGTTCAGGTTGACAAGGACTACTGCTAAAGGGAAACTAGCAGACCTGCTAGCTGTGTTCAGGTTGACAAGGACTACTGCTAAATGGAGACTAGCAGGCCTGCTAGCTGTGTTCAGGTTGACAAGGACTACTGCTGAAGGGAAACTAGCAGGCCTGCTAGCTGTGTTCAGGTTGACAAGGACTACTGCTGAAGGGAAACTAGCAGGCCTGCTAGCTGTGTTCAGGTTGACAAGGACTACTGCTGAAGGGAAACTAGCAGGCCTGCTAGCTGTGTTCAGGTTGACAAGGACTACTGCTAAAGGGAAGCTAGCAGGCCTGCTAGCTGTGTTCAGGTTGACAAGAACTACTACTAAAGGGAAACTAGCAGACCTGCTAGCTGTGTCCATGTGTACGACCGCTAACCAAACGCTACCCTCGCTCAACAACTCCCTGGCTGTGCTCCGGGTTCTCCTTCCCTTTTCTAGAAGTGCACTAGCACCCCCGTCAATCATTTAAAGCGTAGGATTGGTGTAGCTTCACATTGGCTGGAGGTAATTACCCAACATTTTCAAATTCATGTGAGGAAGTCCACACCGTGTGTCCCTGTTCTCTACTGCTACTGAGAGCTTCACTTGTCCTCTATGTCTTTGTGAGTGTGGCCCAAACGGAGCACTATTCCCTATATAGTGCACTACTTTAGACCAGAACCCTATTGTATATAGTACACTACTTTAGACCAGAACCCTATTGTATATAGTACACTACTTTAGACCAGAACCCTATTGTATATAGTACACTACTTTAGACCAGAACCCTATTGTATATAGTACACTACTTTAGACCAGAGCACTATTCCCTATATAGTGCACTACTTTATACCAGAACCCTATTGTATATAGTACACTACTTTAGACCAGAGCCCTATTCCCTATATAGTGCACTACTTTAGACCAGAGCCCTATTCCCTATATAGTGCACTACTTTAGACCAGAGCCATATTCCCTATATAGTGCACTACTTTTGACCAGAGCCCTATTCCCTACATAGTGCACTACTTTAGACCAGAGCCCTGTATAGTGCATAGGGTGCCATATGAAAGCTCAGCGCTGTGGTTCTGTATGACCCTCAGCAGCCACCGTACTTCACTGTTGGCTTGCACAGTTTAGTTTAGTTCAGCACGTTCCTACCAAAACACCCATGGAGACGTCTTGTTGATAACAGCTTGCATAACTAAACCATTCATATTATAGATCTAATCCGTGTCAAAATAAGTGACATTTACACAGATTTACAAAGATTTACACACGCACACACGCACACACAGAGAGGCACACACACACAGAGAGACACACACACACACGTTCCTGCCAGAGCGTTCTATCTCTGCCCTCTCAGCCCAGGACAGGACCAGATCAGAACACCCCAGAGAACAGACTCAGCTGTGGAACAACGGGACATTCCAGATTGTTGCCAGGTCTGTCTGGCATTCAGACAGACATTTCTGGAACCCCCAAGGATTATGGGACTGTGGAGGACTGGACCTCCCACTGTCTCTCTGAGAGGATTATGGGTAGTTTGTTTGGGTGTAATTTGTTTTGGAGTGAATATTGAGTTTCTCCATGAACTGTTGGCCCCATTTGAGTGGACAGACAGAGAAACAGACAGACTCACAGACAGAGAAACAGACAGACTCACAGACAGAGAAACAGACAGACTCACAGACAGAGAAACAGACAGACTCACAGACAGAGAAACAGACAGACTCACAGACAGAGAAACAGACAGACTCACAGACAGAGAAACAGACAGACTCACAGACAGACTCACAGACATAGAAACAGACAGACTCACAGACAGAGAAACAGACAGAGAAACAGACAGACTCACAGACAGAGAAACAGACAGACTCACAGACAGAGAAACAGACAGACTCACAGACAGAGAAACAGACAGACTCACAGACAGAGAAACAGACAGACTCACAGACAGAGAAACAGACAGACTCACAGACAGACTCACAGACAGACTCACAGACAGAGAAACAGACAGACTCACAGACAGACTGTATAAATGTAAGATATTCAGGTCCTATAAGGACAGCCAACCTACCGACCACCAATCAGACAAAAGGATGCATCATACCAGCTCTTACCTCCAGGGGGACTATAAGATATGGGGTACCCCCCCTCCCCCATCCATGCACCCCTCCCCCCTTTCCCCTCTTCCTCTTTTCGTTGACCCAACATATTCTGTCAGAATGCCTGTATGGTTGTGGACTAGCGCTACGGACTAATGGAGATATTACAATGTCTGTATGGTTGTGGACTAGCGCTACGGACTAATGGAGATATTACAATGTCTGTATGGTTGTGGACTAGCGCTACGGACTAATGGAGATATTACAATGTCTGTATGGTTGTGGACTAGCGCTACGGACTAATGGAGATATTACAATGTCTGTATGGTTGTGGACTAGCGCTACGGACTAATGGAGATATTACAATGTCTGTATGGTTGTGGACTAGCGCTACAGACTAATGGAGATATTACAATGTCTGTATGGTTGTAGTCTAGCGCTACGGACTAATGGAGATATTACAATGTCTGTATGGTTGTGGACTAGCGCTACGGACTAATGGAGATATTACAATGTCTGTATGGTTGTGGACTAGCGCTACGGACTAATGGAGATATTACAATGTCTGTATGGTTGTGGACTAGCGCTACGGACTAATGGAGATAGTACAATGTCTGTATGGTTGTGGACTAGCGCTACGGACTAATGGAGATATTACAATGTCTGTATGGTTGTGGACTAGCGCTACGGACTAATGGAGATATTACAATGTCTGTATGGTTGTAGTCTAGCGCTACGGACTAATGGAGATATTACAATGTCTGTATGGTTGTGGACTAGCGCTACGGACTAATGGAGATATTACAATGTCTGTATGGTTGTGGACTAGCGCTACGGACTAATGGAGATATTACAATGTCTGTATGGTTGTAGTCTAGCGCTACGGACTAATGGAGATATTACAATGTCTGTATGGTTGTGGACTAGCGCTACGGACTAATGGAGATATTACAATGTCTGTATGGTTGTGGACTAGCGCTACGGACTAATGGAGGTATTACAATGTCTGTATGGTTGTAGACTAGCGCTACGGACTAATGGAGGTATTACAATGTCTGTATGGTTGTGGACTAGCGCTACGGACTAATGGAGGTATTACAATGTCTGTATGGTTGTAGACTAGCGCTACGGACTAATGGAGGTATTACAATGTCTGTATGGTTGTGGACTAGCGCTACGGACTAATGGAGATATTACAATGTCTGTATGGTTGTAGACTAGCGCTACGGACTAATGGAGATATTACAATGTCTGTATGGTTGTGGACTAGCGCTATGGACTAATGGAGATATTACAATGTCTGTATGGTTGTAGACTAGCGCTACGGACTAATGGAGGTATTACAATGTCTGTATGGTTGTGGACTAGCGCTACGGACTAATGGAGGTATTACAATGTCTGTATGGTTGTGGACTAGCGCTACGGACTAATGGAGATAGTACAATGTCTGTACATGTAGATGGTGAAGATACAAGGTTTTCTATTTCTGTGGATGTTTTATTCTGCTACCTCACCGTGCAGGAAAACCTCTAGATCATAGGTCCTGGAGAAACTCCTATGCTTGTAATCTACCCCAGCGTTTCTCAGACTAATCAGAGCTTGATGATGCAATGGGCTAATACCCAATAGGCTGATCTGTCCTCACTGAACCCACGTACAGTGTGTGAGGTCGAGGGCGTCGTCATCATGAGTAGGGCCCAGAGGATTTCCTGACTACGTTAACTAACCAGGAACGACTCTGCATTCCCATTGTTCTTAACTAACACCAGCTAAAGGCCTGGGCCTGTATTCACAAAGCGTCTCCTGAGTGGCGCAGTGGTCTAAGGCACTGTAGCTACAGTGCCAGACGCACCACTACAGACACCCTGGTTCGAATCCAGGCTGTATCACAACCGGCTGTGATTGGGAGTCCCACAGGGCGGTGCACAATTGGCTCAGCGTCGTCCGGGGCAGGCCGTCATTGTAAATAAAAATATGTTCTTAACTGTCTTGCCTAGTTAAATAAAGGTTTAAGAGTATGAATGCTGATCTAGGATCAGGTCCTCCATGTAATCTTATTTGTTATGTTCTGAAAGGCAAACCTGATTCTAGATCAGCGCTCCTGCTCCTATTCTTAGACGTATTGAGAATATGGGCCCTGGGTAGGTCCCATGGGCAGGGTAAACTCCTGTCTCTAGCCTACTCATGATGTGATATCTCCATGATGTGTAGAATGTACATACCAAGTTCTAAAACAGAGAAGAACAGGAATAAATATGTTGTTCTGTGTTCCGTTAGAAGTCGACATGATTCTAATGATTCTAATGATTAAAAGAGATGACCAACTGACCATCAAGACTGTTCTCTCTTTCTGCTTCCTGAAGGTCACCTTATTCTCTATCTAGTGCACTACTTTTGACACAGAGCCCTATTCCCTATATAGTACACTACTTTTGACTAGAACCCTATTCCTTAT
>NC_143034.1:12830000-12832500 GCF_057628025.1 Oncorhynchus mykiss
TCTGCATTCCCATTGTTCTTAACTAACACCAGCTAAAGGCCTGGGCCTGTATTCACAAAGCGTCTCCTGAGTGGCGCAGTGGTCTAAGGCACTGTAGCTACAGTGCCAGACGCACCACTACAGACACCCTGGTTCGAATCCAGGCTGTATCACAACCGGCTGTGATTGGGAGTCCCACAGGGCGGTGCACAATTGGCTCAGCGTCGTCCGGGGCAGGCCGTCATTGTAAATAAAAATATGTTCTTAACTGTCTTGCCTAGTTAAATAAAGGTTTAAGAGTATGAATGCTGATCTAGGATCAGGTCCTCCATGTAATCTTATTTGTTATGTTCTGAAAGGCAAACCTGATTCTAGATCAGCGCTCCTGCTCCTATTCTTAGACGTATTGAGAATATGGGCCCTGGGTAGGTCCCATGGGCAGGGTAAACTCCTGTCTCTAGCCTACTCATGATGTGATATCTCCATGATGTGTAGAATGTACATACCAAGTTCTAAAACAGAGAAGAACAGGAATAAATATGTTGTTCTGTGTTCCGTTAGAAGTCGACATGATTCTAATGATTCTAATGATTAAAAGAGATGACCAACTGACCATCAAGACTGTTCTCTCTTTCTGCTTCCTGAAGGTCACCTTATTCTCTATCTAGTGCACTACTTTTGACACAGAGCCCTATTCCCTATATAGTACACTACTTTTGACTAGAACCCTATTCCTTATATAGTGCACTACTTTTGACTAGAACCCTATTCCCTATATAGTGCACTACTTTTGGCACAGAACCCTATTCCCTATATAGTGCACTACTTTTGGCACAGAACCCTATTCCCTATATAATGCACTACTTCTGACACAGAGCCCTATTTCCTATATAGTGCACTACTTCTGACACAGAGCCCTATGGGCTACAGTGAAGAGGGTTCAATTTGGAACACAACCTCTGTCATCAGGTGGTTTAAACAAAGGCTTGAACACCAATCAGTTGTTTATATGTACACATACGTACAATTCTACACAATTGTTTCACCAACCATTCGCCATTGATTGATTGATTGTTTCCTCTGAGGTCCTCATTACAATGTTGTTATAATGATCTCAATGTGGTGGAATGGAAACCTGCTTCATTCTTTCCATGTGTCAGCGGTTGACTTCACCTGAAGAGGAAGACGAGCAGGACTTTATTACACACTGGCTGATTCAGCGTCGCTTCCGCGTCATTTCAACGACTTTGAGCCGACGTGGAATAGACGTGGAATAGATGTTGTATAGACGTGGAATAGACGTGGAATAGATGTTGTATAGACGTGGAATAGATGTTGTATAGACGTGGAATAGACGTTGAATAGACGTTGAATAGACGTGGAATAGACATGGAATAGACATGGAATAGACGTTGAATAGACGTGGAATAGACGTTGAATAGACATGGAATAGACATGGAATAGACGTTGAATAGACGTGGAATAGACGTTGAGCCGACGTTGAGCCGACATTGAATAGACGTGGAATAGACGTGGAATAGACGTGGAATAGACGTGGAATAGACGTTGTGAATAGACGTGGAATAGACGTTGATTAGACGTGGAATAGATGTGGAATAGACGTTGAGCCGACGTTGAGCCGACGTTGAGCCGACGTTGAATAGATGTGGAATAGATGTTGTGAATAGACATGGAATAGACGTTGAATAGACGTGGAATAGACGTGGAATAGACGTTGAATAGACGTGGAATAGACGTTGTGAATAGACGTGGAATAGACGTTGTATAGACGTGGAATAGATGTTGAATAGACGTGGAATAGACGTTGTGAATAGATGTGGAATAGACGTGGAATAGACGTTGTATAGACGTGGAATAGATGTTGAATAGACGTGGAATAGACGTTGTATAGACGTGGAATAGACGTGGAATAGACGTTGAATAGACGTGGAATAGACGTTGTGAATAGACGTGGAATAGACGTTGTATAGACGTGGAATAGATGTTGAATAGACGTGGAATAGACGTTGTATAGACGTGGAATAGACGTGGAATAGACGTTGAATAGACGTGGAATAGACGTGGAATAGACGTGGAATAGACGTTGAATAGATGTGGAATAGATGTTGAATAGACGTGGAATAGACGTGGATTAGATGTTGTGAATAGACGTGGAATAGACATTGTATAGACGTGGAATAGACGTGGAATAGACGTTGAATAGACGTGGATTAGACGTGGAATAGACGTGGAATAGACGTTGAATAGACGTGGAATAGATGTTGAATAGACGTGGAATAGACGTTGTGAATAGATGTGGAATAGACGTTGAGCCGACGTGGAATAGATGTTGAATAGACGTGGAATAGACGTTGTGAATAGACGTGGAATAGACGTTGTGAATAGACGTGGAATAGACGTTGTATAGACATGGAATAGACATGGAATAGACGTTGAATAGACGTGGATAGACATAGATGTTGAATAGACGTGGAATAGACGTTGTGAATAGACGTGGAAT
>NC_143034.1:12837500-12855000 GCF_057628025.1 Oncorhynchus mykiss
ACAGGGCTTCTTCAGTGTTTAGTCAGCAGTTCAACTGATGACCAAACCCTTGGATAACCCCACATTTCCAGGTCAGCTCCCTACTTCATCATTGTGTGGTGGGTGTGTAAGTGTGTTTGTGTGCGTGCGCCTGCCTCTGTGTGTGTGTGTGTGTGTGCATCTGTGTGTGTGTGTTTCTGAGTCTGTGTGTGTGTGTCTGACGGAGTCTGTGTCGCTGTGTGTGTGTGTGTGTGTGTGTGTGTGTGTGTGTGTGTGTGTGTGTGTGTGTGTGTGTGTGTGTGTGTGTGTGTGTGTGTGCGCGTGCGTCTGTGCGTCTGTGTCTGTGTGTGTGTGTGTGTGCGTTTCTATGCAGTTTGCCGTCAATAATAATGAGTCACCCCATAAACTGAAAACATGGAACAAGGACTATTCCAGTATTACTTCAGGTGGAATGTATCACCACATATGGCATAGAACCTACATCCCCATTTAGAGGGGGAGAAGTGGTTAAGAACCACATGGGGAACGTTCTCTGGTTGCCTAGCGCCAGCTGAGATCAAAGCTATAGTCCTGCTACCCATTGATACAGTAGCACTCTGACCCTCATATCGTCCCAAATGGCACTCTATTCCATACACAGTGCACTACTTTGACCAGATGGGTCCTGTCCAAAGGTATTATATGGGGAATAGGGTGTCAGTTGTGACGCATCCTGTGTCTTTTCAGAAGGAGAGAGTAACATGAGTCTTTGTGGGTTTCCTGTGGCAGTCTGAACAGTGATAGACATCCTTGAGTTAGCAGTGAGTGTGTTCAACTGTCCTCCTCTTCACTTAATCCCCACCATTCCCTGACTGACTAGTACATGTACATGAAAACTATAATGTGGAGAGAGAGAGAGGGAGGGAGAGGGAGGGAGAGAGGGGGAAGGAGAGAGGGAGAGAGAGGGAGGGAGGGAGAGAGGGAGAGAGAGATGGAGGGAGAGAGAGAGAGAGAGAGAGAGGGGGGGAGGGAGAGGGAGAGAGAGAGGGAGGGGAGAGGGAGAGGGAGAGAGAGAGAGGGAGGAGGGAGAGAGAGGGAGGAGGGAGAGAGAGGGAGGGAGAGAGAGTGAGGGAGGGAGAGAGAGGGAGAGAGGGAGGGAGGAGAGAAAGGGGGTGAAGGGAGGTGAGAGAGGGGGAAGAGGTAGAGAAATAGGGAAAGGGGAAAGGGGGAGAGAGAGAGAGAGAGAGAGGTGAAAAGAAACGGATAGAGGGAAGAACAGAGAGAGAGGAAAAAGGAGGAAGAGCGAAAGAGAAAGAGACAGAGAAAGAGAGAGAGAGAGAGAGAGAAAGAAAGGGGGAACAGGGTGGTGAGAGAGAGTTGAAAAGAGAGATAAAAGGATGGAGGGAAGAGGGAGAAAAAGAAAGAGAGGTGGGTGGGTAAAGAGGGAATGATTCTTAATTAAAGGAGTCATATGCTGCCATCGTCTCAACAATATGGATTCACTGATGACTGACGGAATTATAAAATAGATTAGTGGAATCAATCATTCACAGTGTGTGTGTGTGTGTGTGTGTGTGTGTGTGTGTGTGTGTGTGTGTGTGTGTGTGTGTGTGTGTGTGTGTGTGTGTGTGTGTGTGTGTGTGTGTGTGTGTGTGTGTGTGTGTGTGTGTAGTGTGTGTGTCCATCACTTGAATTACATTTCCCCATTGAAACTAGTTAATTAAATATTGATAGTTGCATTAAATGGGCTCAATTGGAATGTCTTCTTATTCTGAATGAACATGAACGTCATACTGTATTGTTGGCTTCAATACCGATATCATTGCGATACTCGATACCAAAATGATACCAAATCTATGCTACATAATTAGCCAATTAATGAAGTGAATTAATACAGTTTTGGGTGATAATCAGCTTTGAAATCAGCATATTTTGTGTTATGGTTAGCAAATTATCACACACAAAGTATTGAATCAAATCAAATCGAATGTTATTTGTCACATGCGCCGAATACAGCAGGTGTAGTAGACCTTACAGTGAAATGCTGAATACAACAGGTGTAGTAGACCTTACAGTGAAATGCTGAATACAACAGGTGTAGTAGACCTTACAGTGAAATGCTGAATACAACAGGTGTAGTAGACCTTACAGTGAAATGCTGAATACAACAGGTGTAGTAGACCTTACAGTGAAATGCTGAATACAACAGGTGTAGTAGACCTTACAGTGAAATGCTGACTGACAAGCCCTTAACCAACGATGCAGTTTTAAGAAAATACCTAAATTAGCCATTTGATTAGATGTTCAGGACTCTTATGGCTTAGGGGTAGAAGCTGTTTAGAAGCCTCTTGGACCTAGACTTGGTGCTCCGGTATCGCTTACCGTGTGGTAGCAGAGAGAACAGTCTATGATTAGGGTGGCTGGAGTCTTTGACGATTTTTAGGGCCTTCCTCTGACATCGCCTGGTATAGAGGTCCTGGATGGCAGGATGCTTGGCCCCGGTAATGTACTGGGCCGTACACACTAACCTCTGTAGTGCCTTGCGGTCAGAGGCCGAGCAGTTGCCATTCCAGGCAGTGGTGCCACCCGTCAGGATGCTCTCGATGGTGCAGCTGTAAAATCGTTTGAGGATCTGAGGACCCATGCTAAATCTTTCAGTCTCCTGGGGAGGAATAGGTCTTGTCGTGCCCTCTTCAAGACTGTCTTGGTGTGCATGGACCATGTTAGTTTGTTGTTGATGTGGACACCAAGGAACTTGAAGCTCTCAACTTGCTCCACTACAGCCCTGTCGATGAGAATGGGGTGTGCGCGGTCCTCCTTTTCATGTAGTCCACAATCATCTCCTTTGCCTTGATCATGTTGAGGGAGAGGTTGTTGTCCTTGCACCACACGGTCAGGTCTCTGACCTCCTCCCTATAGGCTGTCTCATCGTTGTTGGTGATCTCATCGTTGTCGATGCCGATCACTGTTGTGTCATCAGCAAACTTAATGTTGGAGTTGTGCCTGGCCATGCAGTCATGAGTTAACAGGAGGGGACTGAGCACGCACCCCTGAGGGGCCCCCGTGTTGAGGATCAGCGTGGCGGATGTGGTGTTACCTACCCTTACCACCGGAGAGCGGCCTGTCAGGATGTCTAGGATCCAGTTGCAGAGGGAGCTGTTTATTCCCAGGGTCCTTAGCTTAGTGATGAGCTTTAAAGGCACTATGGTGTTGAACGCTGCGCTGTAGTCAATGAATATCATTCTCACATAGGTGTTCCTTTTGTCCAGGATTTTCAGGGATAATGGTGTTGATGTGAGCCATGACCAGCCTTTCAAAGCATTTTATGGCTACAGACGTGAGTGCTACGCATCGGTAGTCATTCAGGCAGGTTGCCTTTCTGTTCTTTGGCACAGGGACTATGGTGGTCTGCTTGAAACATGTTGATATTACAGACTAAGACAGGGAGAGGTTGAACATGTCAGTGAAGACCTTTGCCAGATGGCCAGAGCATGCTCGGAGTACACGTATTGGTAATCCGTCTGGCCCAGCAGCCTTGTGAATGTTAAAGGTCTTACTCACATTGGCTGCTGAGAGCGTGATCACACAGTCATCCGGAACAGCTGATGCTCTCATGCATGTTTCAGTGGTCCTTGACTCAAAGTGAGCATAGAGGTTATTTAGCTCATCTGGTAGGCTCGAGTCACTGGGCAGCTCTCAGCTGTTCTTTCCTTTGTCGTCTGTAAGAGTTTGCAAGCCCTGCCATATCCGACTACTGTCTGTTCAATCTTAGTCCTGTATTGATGCTTTGCCTGTTTGATGGTTCATCGGAGGGCATAGCAGGATTTCTTATAAACTTTCAGGTTAGAGTCCCGCTCCTTGAAAGGGGCAACACTACCTTTTAGCTCAGTGTTGCCTGTAATCCATGGATTCTGGTTGGGGTATGTACGTAAAGTCACTGTGGTTGACGACGTCCTCAATGCACTTATTGATAAAGCCAGTGACTGATGTGGCGTGCTCCTCAATGAGATCGGAAGAATCCCGGAACATGTTCCAGTCTGTGATAGCAAAACAGTCCTGTAGCTTAGCATCTGCTTCATCTGACCACTTTTTATAGACCGAGTCACTGGTGCTTCCTGCTTCATTTTTTGCTTGTAAGCAGGAATCAGGAGGATAAAGTTATGATCAGATTTTCCAAATGGAGGGTGAGGGAGAGCTTTGTACGCTTGTCTGTGTGTGGAGTAGAGGTGGTCTAGAATGTTTTTCTTATGGTTGAAAATTTAACATGTTGATAAAATTCGGTAAAACTGATTTAAGTTCCCTGCAATAAAGTCACCGGCCACTAGGAACACCGCCTCTGGATGAGCATTTTCCTGTTTGCTTATGGCGGAATACAGCTAATTTAAGCGCAGATTTAGTTCCAACTGTGGTGGTATGTAGACAGCTACGAAAAATACAGATGAAAACTCTCTGGGTAAATAGTGTGGTCTACAGCTTATCATAAGGTACTCTACCTCAGGCGAGCAAAACTTTGAGACTTCCTTAAATATCGTGCACCAGCTCTTGTTTACATAAATGCATAGGCCCCCGCCCCGTGTCTTACCAGAGGCTGCTGTTCTGTCTTGCCGATAGAGTGTTTAACCCGCCAGCTCTATGTTCTTAATGTCGTCGTTCGCTAACGACTCGGCGAAGCATAAAATATTACATTTTTTAATGTCTCGTTTGGTAGGATATACATGCTTTCAGTTTGTACCATTTATTTTCCAGCGATTGAACGTTAGCAGCTAACAGGACAGAAGGGCAGATTAGCCCCTTTTCGCCGGGTCCTCACCCTGATCTTTTGCTCGAAATCTCAGTTTCCTTCACCAGCGAATTACAGGGGATCAGGGCCTGGTCGGGTGTAAACAGTATATCCCTCGCATCCAGGGATCAGGCCCTGGTCGGGTGTCAACAGTACAGTGCCTTGCGAAAGTATTCGGCCCCCTTGAACTTTGCGACCTTTTGCCACATTTCAGGCTTCAAACATAAAGATATAAAACTGTATTTTTTTGTGAAGAATCAACAACAAGTGGGACACAATCATGAAGTGAAACGACATTTATTGGATATTTCAAACTTTTTTAACAAATCAAAAACTGAAAAATTGGGCGTGCAAAATTATTCAGCCCCCTTAAGTTAATACTTTGTAGCGCCACCTTTTGCTGCGATTACAGCTGTAAGTCGCTTGGGGTATGTCTCTATCAGTTTTGCACATCGAGAGACTGAAATTTTTTCCCATTCCTCCTCGCAAAACAGCTCAAGCTCAGTGAGGTTGGATGGAGAGCATTTGTGAACAGCAGTTTTTAGTTCTTTCCACAGATTCTCGATTCGATTCAGGTCTGGACTTTGACTTGGCCATTCTAACACCTGGATATGTTTATTTTTGAACCATTCCATTGTAGATTTTGCTTTATGTTTTGGATCATTGTCTTGTTGGAAGACAAATCTCCATCCCAGTCTCAGGTCTTTTGCAGACTCCATCAGGTTTTCTTCCAGAATGGTCCTATATTTGTCTCCATCCATCTTCCCATCAATTTTAACCATCTTCCCTGTCCCTGCTGAAGAAAAGCAGGCCCAAACCATGATGCTGCCACCACAATGTTTGACAGTGGGGATGGTGTGTTCAGCTGTGTTGCTTTTACGCCAAACAGAACGTTTTGCATTGTTGCCAAAAAGTTCAATTTTGGTTTCATCTGACCAGAGCACCTTCTTCCACATGTTTTGTGTGTCTCCCAGGTGGCTTGTGGCAAACTTTAAACGACACTTTTTATGGGTATCTTTAAGAAATGGCTTTCTTCTTGCCACTCTTCCATAAAGGCCAGATTTGTGCAATATACGACTGATTGTTGTCCTATGGACAGAGTCTCCCACCTCAGCTGTAGATCTCTGCAGTTCATCCAGAGTGATCATGGGCCTCTTGGCTGCATCTCTGATCAGTCTTCTCCTTGTATGAGCTGAAAGTTTAGAGGGACGGCCAGGTCTTGGTAGATTTGCAGTGGTCTGATACTCCTTCCATTTCAATATTATCGCTTGCACAGTGCTCCTTGGGATGTTTAAAGCTTCACAACAGTATCTCGGACCTGCCTGGTGTGTTCCTTGTTCTTCATGATGCTCTCTGTGCTTTTAACGGACCTCTGAGACTATCACAGTGCAAGGTGCATTTATACGGAGACTTGATTACACACAGGTGGATTGTATTTATCATCATTAGTCATTTAGGTCAACATTGGATCATTCAGAGATCCTCACTGAACTTCTGGAGAGAGTTTGCTGCACTAAAAGTAAAGGGTCTGAATAATTTTGCACGCCCAATTTTTCAGTTTTTGATTTGTTAAAAAAGTTTGAAATATCCAATAAATGTCGTTCCACTTCATGATTGTGTCCCACTTGTTGTTGATTCTTCACAAAAAAATACAGTTTTATATCTTTATGTTTGAAGCCTGAAATGTCGCAAAGTTCAAGGGGGCCGAATACTTTCGCAAGGCACTGTATATCCCTCGCATCCAGGGATCAGGGCCTGGTCGGGTGTCAACAGTATATCTCTCGCGTCCAGGGATCAGGGCCTGGTCGGGTGTCAACAGTATATCCCTCGCATCCAGGGATCAAGGCCTGGTCGGGTGTCAACAGTATATCCCTCGCATCCAGGGATCAGGGCCTGGTCGGGTGTCAACAGTATATCCCTCGCATCCAGGGATCAAGGCCTGGTCCGGTGTCAACAGTATATCCCTCGCATCCAGGGATCAGGCCCTGGTCGGGTGTAAACAGTATATCCCTCGCGTCCAGGGATCAGGGCCTGGTCCGGTGTCAACAGTATATCCCTCGTGTCCAGGGATCAGGGCCTGGTCCGGTGTCAACAGTATATCCCTCGCGTCCAGGGATCAGGGCCTGGTCGGGTGTCAACAGTATATCCCTCGCATCCAGGGATCAGGGCCTGGTCGGGTGTCAACAGTATATCCTTCGCATCCAGGGATCAGGGCCTGGTCCGGTGTCAACAGTATATCCCTCGCGTCCAGGGATCAGGGCCTGGTCCGGTGTCAACAGTAGATCCCTCGCGTCCAGGTATCAGGGCCTGGTCGGGTGTCAACAGTATATCCCTCGCATCCAGGGATCAGGGCCTGGTCGGGTGTCAACAGTATATCCCTCGCATCCAGGGATCAGGGCCTGGTCGGGTGTCAACAGTATATCCCTCGCGTCCAGGGATCAGGGCCTGGTCGGGTGTCAACAGTATATCCCTCGCGTCCAGGGATCAGGGCCTGGTCGGGTGTCAACAGTATATCCCTCGCCTCCGACTCATTGAAGAAAAACACTTTGTGCAGTTTGAGGTGAGCGATCCCAGTTCTGAAGTTCAGAAGCTCTTTTCGGTCACAGAAGACGGTAACAGCTACATTATTTACAAAAGAAGTTACGAACAACGCAAAAAATGAACAAAATGCCATTATTGGCTGAGGGCCGATTATGGGTAATGATTTGATGTTAGCTTGCGCTGTAAGCTAGCAAAGGAAATTAGCCTACAAACCTGGAAGCTACCGGTTTATCTTCTAGCATTGTAAAGTGTTTCAAGGCTGTATGGACATTGTTTTGTGAACAGTAATGAAAAGTTTCAATATTTCTACATGCCTTGTATTATTCAAGTGTGTTAAGTCTTGTGTAGCACGGGGAGCTAACACGACGCAGGCCAGTGAGTTCAGTTGTTCCTCAGGACAGACTAGAGTCAGTACTAGAAGGGAGCTAACACGACGCAGGTCAGGCTCTCAGTGAGTTCAGTTGTTCCTCAGGACAGACTAGAGTCAGTACTAGAAGGGAGCTAACACGACGCAGGTCAGGCTCTCAGTGAGTTCAGTTGTTCCTCAGGACAGACTAGAGTCAGTACTAGAAGGGAGCTAACACGACGCAGGCCAGGCTCTCAGTGAGTTCAGTTGTTCCTCAGGACAGACTAGAGTCATTACGAGAGGGGAGCTAACACGACGCAGGCCAGGCTCTCAGTGAGTTCAGTTGTTCGTCAGGACAGACTAGAGTCAGTACTAGAAGGGAGCTAACACGACGCAGGCCAGACTCCCAGTGAGTTCAGTTGTTCCTCAGGACAGACTAGAGTCAGTACTAGAGGGGAGCTAACACGACACAGGCCGGACTCCCAGTGAGTTCAGTTGTTCCTTAGGACAGACTAGAGTCAGTACGAGAGGGGAGCTAACACGACGCAGGCCAGAGTCCCAGTGAGTTCAGCGGTTCCTCAGGACAGACTAGAGTCAGTACGAGAGGGGAGCTAACACGACGCAGGCCAGACTCCCAGTGAGTTCAGTTGTTCCTCAGGACAGACTAGAGTCAGTACTAGAAGGGAGCTAACACGACGCAGGCCAGACTCCCAGTGAGTTCAGCGGTTCCTCAGGACAGACTAGAGTCAATACGAGAGGGTAGCCAACATGATACAGCCAGTGAGTTCAGTGGTCCCTCAGGACAGACTAGAGTCAGTACTAGAGGGGAGCTAACACGACGCAGGCCAGACTCTCAGTGAGTTCAGCGGTTCCTCAGGACAGACTAGAGTCAGTACAGACTTGATCCTCTCAATCAGTAGACGGCATGAGACACAATTGACAGAAGTACAGAAATGAACTACTGAACCGCTTGTCATGTCCTAGTATGGACAACGTAGTGAAGTTTAGCAACACTAATCCCTGCCTCCTTCTATTTCTCCTGCTCCTCCTACTTATCCCCCTCCTCCACTCCTCTTTTCCATTACAATTTTCCATTACAATTTTCCTCCTCTTCCTCTCCTCTTTTCCACCTCTTCTCTTCCTAGAGTTGACATATGTTTACAATGCCAAAGCAAGTGTAATAACCCAATAAACGACCGGATCAATCTAGATTGTAACGGTGTTGGTGCTCCACTGGTTGACCTTTTATTTCCCCCTGTCTCTCCCTTTTTCTCGCTCTCCCTCTTCTCTCTCCCTCTCTCCCTCTTTCTCGCTCTCCCTCTTCTCTCTCCCGCTCTCCCTCTTTCGCGCTCTCCCTCTTCTCTCTCCCTCTCTCCTTCTCTCTTTCTTCCCTTTCTCCCTCTTTCTCGCTCTCCCTCTTCTCTCTCCTTCTCTCTTTCTTTCTCGCTCTCCCTCTTCTCTCTCCCTCTCTCCTTCTCTCTTTCTTTCCCTTTCTACCTCTTTCTCGCTCTCCCTCTTTCTCTCTCCCTCTCTCTTTCTTTCTCTCTCCCTCTCTCTTTCTTTCTCTCTCCCTCTCTCCTTCTCTCTTTCTTCTCCTTTCTCTCTCTCCCTCTTTCTCTCGTATCTTTCTTCCCGTCTTCCCTCTTTCTTCCCCTTTCTCTCTCTCTCTCTCTCTCTCTCTTTCTCTCTCTCCCTATTTCTCTCTCTCCCTCTTTCTCTCTCTCCCTCTTTCTCTCTCTCCCTCTTTCTCGCTCTCCCTCTTTCTCTCCTATCTTTCTTCCCGTCTTCCCTCTTTCTTCCCCTTTCTCTCTCTCCCTCTTTCTCTCTCTCCCTCTTTTTCACTTCACTTTCTTTTCCCCCCTCTTTGGTCCTCAGATGGTAGAGCGAGGCTCTCGCAATGCTATTATACTATTATACTGTTCTTCTCTCCATCTCTCCATATCATCTCTCTATTTCCTCTCTCTTCCACTACATCACTCTTTTATTCCCTCACTCTTTCTCTCTCCCCCTCTCTCTCTGTTTTCCTCTCTCCAACTCTTTCCCTCTGTCTCTCTGTGACTCTCTCTCTCTCTCCCGTCTCTCTCCCTCCATCTTCCTCTCTCTCTGTCCAATAGAGTGATAACAACTCAACACTTTGGAATGTTCGTTGACAGAGGGGTCCAAGCATCTGTCGGCTGCATCATTCTCAAACGGAGTCTGAGGGTTGCTGGTTTTTCTTAGTAGAGACAGTAGAATGCAATCAATACTTTATTGTCCATTGGTTACAACAGAAATACGCAATTCCTTTCACAACACCGTCAGATACACATACACACGCTGAGAGGCACAGGGTCAGCCCCAGAGCAGCAGCCCTTAATGTGGCTTAGAGTGTATTTGGTTGGAGACTGACTGAGTGTGTAGTCAAAGGAAGAGAGAAATTGTCAAGTAGAGAGAAGAGAGATACACCAAGAGAGAGAGAGAGAGAGAGAGAGAGATAGACAGAGAGAGAGAGAGAGACCCAACCCAAAAAGGCCTGTGGTGTTGATGGTATCCTTAATGAAATGATCAAAAATACAGACGACAAATTCCAATTGGTTATACTAAAACTCTTTATCATCCTTAGCTCTGGCATCTTCCTCAATATTTGGAACCAAGGACTGATCACCCCAATCCAAACAAGTGGAGACAAATTTGACCCCAATAACTACTGTGGAATATGCATCAACAGCAACCTTGGGAAAATCCTCTGCATTATCATTAACAGCAGACTCGTGCATTTCCTCAATGAAAACAATGTACTGAGCAAATGTCAAATTGGCTTTTTACCAAATTACCGTACAACAGACCATGTATTCACCCTGCACATCCTAATTGACAACAAACCAAAACAAAGGCAAAGTCTTCTCATGCTTTGTTGATTTCAAAAAAGCCTTCGACTCAATTTGAACTTCGACTCAACATACGACATTATAAAATCCATGTACACAAACAACAAGTGTGCGGTTAAAATTGGCAAAACACACACACATTTCTTCACACAGGGTCGTGGGGTGAGACAGGGATGCAGCTTAAGCCCCACCCTCTTCAACATATATATCAACGAATTGGCGCGGGCACTTGAAGAGTCTGCAGCACCCGGCCTCCCCCTGCTAGAATCCGAAGTCAAATGTCTGCTGTTTGCTGACTATGTGGTGCTTCTGTCACCAACCAAGGAGGGCCTACAGCAGCACCTAGATCTTCTGCACAGATTCTGTCAGACCTGGGCCCTGACAGTAAATCTCAGTAAGACCAAAATAATGGTGTTCCAAAAAAGGTCCAGTCGCCAGGACCACAAATACAAATTCCATCTAGACACTGTTGCCCTAGAGCACACAAAAAACGATACATACCTTGGCCTAAACATCAGCGCCACAGGTAACTTCCACAAAGCTGTCAACGATCTGAGAGACCAGGCAAGAAGGGCATTCTATGCCATCAAAAGGAACATAAAATTCAACATACCAATTAGGATCTGGCTAAAAATACTTGAATCAGTCATAGAGCCCATTGTACTTTATGGTTGTGAGGTCTGGGGTCCGCTCACCAACCAAGACTTCACAAAATGGGACAAACACCAAATTGAGACTCTGCATGCAGAATTCTGCAAAAATATCCTCTGTGTACAATGTAGAACACCAAATAATGCATGCAGAGCAGAATTAGGCCGATACCCGCTAATTATCAAAATCCAGAAAATAACTGTTAAATTCTACAACCACCTAAAAGGAAGCGATTCCCAAACCTTCCATAACAAAGCCATCACCTACTGAGAGATGAACCTGGAGAAGAGTCCACTAAGCAAGCTGGTCCTGGGGCTCTGTTCACAAACACAAACACACCCCACAGAGCCCCAGGACAGCAGCACAATTAGACCCAACCAAATCATGAGAAAACAAAAAGATAATTACTTGACACACTGGAAAGAATTAACAAAAAAAACAAAGCAAACTAGAATGCTATTTGGCCCTAAACAGAGAGTACACAGCGGCAGAATACCTGTCCACTGTGACTGACCCAAACTTAAGGAAATCTTTGACTATGTACAGACTTAGTGAGCATAGCCTTGCTATTGAGAAAGGCCTGGCTCACAAGAGAAGACAGGCTATGTGCTCACTGCCCACAAAATGAGGTGGAAACTGAGCTGCACTTCCTAACCTCCTGCCCAATGTATGACCCTATTAGAGATACATATTTCCCTCAGATTACACATGTCCACAAAGAATTTGAAAACAAATCAATTTTTGATAAACTCCCATATCTACTGGGTGAAATTCCACAGTGTGCCATCACAGCAGCAAGATTTGTGACCTGCCACAAGAAAAGGGCAACCAGTGAAGAAATACAACCCATATTTAAGCTTATTTATTTTCCCTTGTGTACTTTAACCATTTGTACATTGTTACAACACTGTATATATATATAATATGACATGTGTAATGTCTTTATTGTTTTGAAACTTCTGTATGTGTAATGTTTACTGTTAATTTTTATTGTTTATTTCACTTTTGTATATTATCTACCTCACTTGTTTGGCAATGTTAACACATGTTTCCCATGTCAATAAAGCCCCTTGAATTGAATTGAATTGAGAGAGGAGAGGAGAGAGAGAGAGAGAGAGAGAGAGTGAAAGAGAGAGAGAGCGAGAGAGAAACAGTGAGTAGACTACATAATTACAGAGAGAAAAGTTATGGCCTGAAGTGTAACATTACAGAAGTGTATCTCTGAGTGGTTTTACCGTAGAGAACTGCTGTAGAGCAGGAATCAGTCAAGCAGAATAACAGCTTCCACAGGGAAGACAGAGGGTCGTGTTTCAATGTGGTTGGGAGTTTTAGAAGGAAACGGTAGAGCAGGTACATTTCCCACAGGAATATTTACAACATGATAGTAGAGCCATTTGTCCTCTACAGAGATATGTTAGTAAGTAGACATTTGTCCTCTACAGATATATGTTAGTAATGATCCATTTGTCCTCTACAGAGATATGTTAGTAAGTAGACATTTGTCCTCTACAGAGATATGTTAGAAGTAGCCATTTGTCCTCTACAGAGATATGTTAGAGGGATCCAGAGATAGTGCACCTTTATCATCCTCTTCGACCTTCTGAATATCTTCTCCATCTCCCATGTCTCTTTTTATATATTTGTTCTATATTTCTCTCTCTCTCTCTCTCTCTCTCTCTCTCTCTCTCTCTGTCTCTATCCTTTCCTGTCTCTCTGTCTCTGTCTCTCTCTTTCTCTCTCTCTGTCTCTCTCTTTCTCTCTGTCTCTCACTCTCTCTCTCTGTGTGATTTGTGTAGTGCTGAATGAGGAATGTTTATGTTCTTGGCATTTAGCTCCTTCAGGGATCAGCAGGGTGTCGCTCCTGTGTGTGTGTGTGTGTGTGTGTGTGTGTGTGTGTGTGTGTGTGTGTGTGTGTGTGTGCGTGCATCTGTGTGTGCATCTGTGTGTGTGTGTGTGACTGCCTGGGTGTATGTCTGTGTGTCTATCTCCACACAGCTGGAAAGCAGAGCCGAGTTAAGTATGTTTGTGTTCTCTCTGTTAACGACAGGAGAGAAACAAATGACAGAGGATAAAGTAATCCCTCTCCTCCCTACCCCACACACCTCCACCCTTCACCTTTCTAACACCTCTTCTGCCAGCCAGCTTGACCTCCTGACCTCTCACAATCCCAGCTTTAAACACCGTAATGTTCTGTGTTCCTCTAGAAGACTGAAGATCCAGTCAATGTGAGTTACCATGGTTACACATGGTTCTTAGTTTATTACTGCTGGTGGTGTTGAGTTACCATGGTTACACATGGTTCTTTGTTTATTACTGCTAGTGGTGTTGAGTTACCATGGTTACACGTGGTTCTTAGTTTATTAGTGCTGGTGGTGTTGAGTTACCATGGTTACACATGGTTCTTAGTTTATTACTGCTGGTGGTGTTGAGTTACCATTGTTACACGTGGTTCTTAGTTTATTACTGCTGGTGGTGTTGAGTTACCATGGTTACATGTGGTTCTTAGTTTATTACTGCTGGTGGTGTTGAGTTACCATGGTTACATGTGGTTCTTAGTTTATTACTGCTGGTGGTGTTGAGTTACGTGGTTTTGGGCTGCGTGACACATTTCAATGTGTGTGATTCCCCTCTTCTCCTTCGATAGACCACAGATGTTTCCCGATCTCTTTAAAGAGGAAGCATAAAATGTGATTCAAATTTAAAGCTGCTACAATGGAACAATGTTTGTGCTGCGTGTCATGCCAGTACTGCACCGATCATATGAACACGTCTGGAGGGACTACTGCTGCAACAGTCTGGTAACTTTCCCAAGATTCACACACACACACACACACACGCACGCACGCACGCACACACACAATACACAACAAAGCCTTCACATGAAGAATGTCTCTGGTCTCAGATCTGGTCTCACACTGCTGGACAAGCATTTCTCTTTCTCTCAACACCTCACCGTCTCTCTCCTTCTTTCTCTCAACACCTCACCGTCTCTCTCCTTCTTTCTCTTTCTCTCAACACCTCACCGTCTCTCTCCTTCTTTCTCTCAACACCTCACCGTCTCTCTCCTTCTTTCTCTCAACACCTCACCGTCTCTCTCCTTCTTTCTCTCAACACCTCACCATCTCTCTCCTTCTTTCTCTCAACACCTCACCGTCTCTCTCCTTCTGTCTCTTTCTCTCAACACCTCACCGTCTCTCTCCTTCTTTCTCTTTCTCTCAACACCTCACCGTCTCTCTCCTTCTTTCTCTTTCTCTCAACACCTCACCGTCTCTCTCCTTCTTTCTCTTTCTCTCAACACCTCACCATCTCTCTCCTTCTTTCTCTTTCTCTCAACACCTCACCGTCTCTCTCCTTCTTTCTCTCAACACCTCACCGTCTCTCTCCTTCTTTCTCTCAACACCTCACCGTCTCTCTCCTTCTGTCTCTTTCTCTCAACACCTCACCGTCTCTCTCCTTCTTTCTCTTTCTCTCAACACCTCACCGTCTCTCTCCTTCTTTCTCTTTCTCTCAACACCTCACCGTCTCTCTCCTTCTTTCTCTTTCTCTCAACACCTCACCGTCTCTCTCCTTCTTTCTCTTTCTCTCAACACCTCACCGTCTCTCTCCTTCTTTCTCTTTCTCTCAACACCTCACCGTCTCTCTCCTTCTTTCTCTCAACACCTCACCGTCTCTCTCCTTCTTTCTCTCAACACCTCACCGTCTCTCTCCTTCTTTCTCTTTCTCTCAACACCTCACCGTCTCTCTCCTTCTTTCTCTCAACACCTCACCGTCTCTCTCCTTCTTTCTCTTTCTCTCAACACCTCACCGTCTCTCTCCTTCTTTCTCTCAACACCTCACCGTCTCTCTCCTTCTTTCTCTTTCTCTCAACACCTCACCGTCTCTCTCCTTCTTTCTCTCAACACCTCACCGTCTCTCTCCTTCTTTCTCTTTCTCTCAACACCTCACCGTCTCTCTCCTTCTTTCTCTTTCTCTCAACACCTCACCGTCTCTCTCCTTCTTTCTCTTTCTCTCAACACCTCACCGTCTCTCTCCTTCTTTCTCTCAACACCTCACCGTCTCTCTCCTTCTTTCTCTCAACACCTCACCATCTCTCTCCTTCTTTCTCTTTCTCTCAACACCTCACCGTCTCTCTCCTTCTTTCTCTTTCTCTCAACACCTCACCGTCTCTCTCCTTCTTTCTCTTTCTCTCAACACCTCACCGTCTCTCTCCTTCTTTCTCTCAACACCTCACCGTCTCTCTCCTTCTTTCTCTCAACACCTCACCGTCTCTCTCCTTCTTTCTCTCAACACCTCACCGTCTCTCTCCTTCTTTCTCTTTCTCTCAACACCTCACCGTCTCTCTCCTTCTTTCTCTCAACACCTCACCGTCTCTCTCCTTCTTTCTCTCAACACGTCACCGTCTCTCTCCTTCTTTCTCTTTCTCTCAACACCTCACCGTCTCTCTCCTTCTTTCTCTCAACACCTCACCGTCTCTCTCCTTCTTTCTCTTTCTCTCAACACCTCACCGTCTCTCTCCTTCTTTCTCTCAACACCTCACCGTCTCTCTCCTTCTTTCTCTTTCTCTCAACACCTCACCGTCTCTCTCCTTCTTTCTCTTTCTCTCAACACCTCACCGTCTCTCTCCTTCTTTCTCTCAACACCTCACCGTCTCTCTCCTTCTTTCTCTTTCTCTCAACACCTCACCGTCTCTCTCCTTCTTTCTCTTTCTCTCAACACCTCACCGTCTCTCTCCTTCTTTCTCTTTCTCTCAACACCTCACCGTCTCTCTCCTTCTGTCTCTTTCTCTCAACATCTGTAACACCCCTCCATCTCTTCTTCTTCTCAGTCAGTCTCTCCTCATCACTTCACTCACTAACACACTCACTTTATTCAATTTAAGGGTTTTATTGGCAGGGGAAACATATGTTTACATTGCCAAAGCAAGTGAAATAGAAAATAAACAAAAGTTTAAATGAACAGTAAACATTACATTCACAAGTTTCAAAGGAATAGATACATTTCAAATGTCACTTTATCGCTATGTACAGTGTTATAAAGATGTGCAAATAGTTAAAGTACAAATGGGAAAATAAATAGACATAAACATGGGTTGATTTTACAATGGTGTTTGTTCTTTGCTGCTTGCCCTTTCCTTGTCACTCACTAACTCACTTACTAAATCACTCACTAAATCACTCACTCACTCACTAAATCACTTACTAACTCACTCTCTAAATCACTCACTAACTCACTCACTAAATCACTCACTAAATCACTCACTCACTCACTCACTAAATCACTCACTAAATCACTCACTTACTCACTCACTAAATCACTCACTCACTCACTCACTATCTCACTCACGAATGCACTCACTCACTCACTAACTCACTCACTTACTCACTCACTAAATCCCTCACTAAATCACTCACTCACTCACTAAATCACTCACTAACTCACTCACTAAAAAAACTCACTCACTCACTAACTAAATTACTCACTCACTAACTCACTCACTAAATAACTATCTCACTCACTCACTAAATAACTATCTCACTCACTAACTAAATATCTTACTCACTCACTCACTCACTCACTCACTCACTAGCTAAATAACTCACTAACAAACTCACTCACTTATTCACTAACTCACTCTATCCATCCTGTTCTTTGATGCTACCTGGCATTCTGTCACCATTCCTGCACGTCCCCATCTGACTCTCTCTTTCATTCGCTTGGCCCTCTCTCTCCCTCCCTCTCTGGTTTCCCCCCCCCTCTCTCTCTCCCTCCCTCTCTGGTTCTCACCCCCCCCCCCCCTCTCTCTCTCCCTCCCTCTCTGGTTTCCCCCCCCTCTCTCTCTCCCTCCCTCTCTGGTTCTCACCCCCCCCCCCCTCTCTCTCCCTCCCTCTCTGGTTTTCACCCCCCCCCCCTCTCTCCCTCCCTGGTTTTCAGGGATAGAGAGTAGGGGAGGAGGAGGAGGAGGAGGAGGAGGAGAGACAGACAATGGAGAGATAGAGAGTAGGGGAGGAGGAGGAGGAGGAGGAGGAGGAGGAGAGACAGACAGACAATGGAGAGATAGAGAGTGGGGGAGGAGGAGGAGGAGGAGGAGGAGGAGGAGGAGGAGGAGGAGGAGAGACAGACAATGGAGAGATAGAGAGTGGAGGAGGAGGAGGAGGAGGAGGAGAGACAGACAGACAATGGAGAGATAGAGAGTGGAGGAGGAGGAGGAGGAGGAGGAGGAGAGACAGACAGACAATGGAGAGATAGAGAGTGGAGGCGGAGGAGGAGGAGGAGGAGGAGGAGGAGGAGGAGAGACAGACAATGGAGAGATAGAGAGTGGAGGAGGAGGAGGAGGAGGAGGAGGAGAGACAGACAATG
>NC_143034.1:12865000-12887500 GCF_057628025.1 Oncorhynchus mykiss
GCCATCTAGGCCCATGTCACAGCATGCTGTGGCCTGATAGGGAGAATGACAATACATGTCTTATGTACCTTGCATTACCAAAGCCATGTTCACTGCACATGTTGCTGAACAATTCAACCCTTTTGTTATAGTGTCATTGATATGGAAATTCACATACAAATACTCAGTTCATAAGCATAGACTGTAATACCTCTCGGGTCCTGTGGGGAAAGACTGGTATTGGGCAAAATCTTTCTTCCCGGGCCTGTATGCACAGTGTCTTCAGAGTGGGAATAGTGATCTAGGACCAGCTCCCCCTTGTCCATGTAATCATATTCATTGTGATATGAAAGGCAAAACATATCCTAAAATCAGCACCCCTAATCTGAGATGCTTTGTGAATACCGAGACCTGATCTGTCAGCATGTTGCCCTGGTCTGTCTGCATTCAGCTCTCATCTGTCTGCATGCAGCCCTGATCTGTCTGCATGCTGTCCTGATCGGTCTGCATGCTGTCCTGATCTGTCTGCATGCTGTCCTGATCGGTCTGCATGCTGTCCTGATCTGTCTGCATGCTGTCCTGATCGGTCTGCATGCTGTCCTGATCTGTCTGCATGCTGTCCTGATCGGTCTGCATGCTGTCCTGATCGGTCTGCATGCTGTCCTGATCTGCCTGCATGCTGTCCTGATCTGTCTGCATGCTGTCCTGGTCTATCTGCATGCTGTCCTGGTCTGTCTGCATTCAGCTCTCATCTGTCTGCATGCTGTCCTGATCTGTCTGCATGCTGTCCTGATCTGTCTGCATGCTGTCCTGATCGGTCTGCATTCAGCTCTCATCTGTCTGCATGCTGTCCTGATCTGTCTGCATGCTGTCCTGATCTGTCTGCATGCTGTCCTGATCTGTCTGCATGCTGCTCTCAAGTGATCTAACTCTCTCTTCATCTGAAACGGAACAACACCAAAAACATGAATAAGAATGAGCCTAGTCCTTCAGTAACTTAGTTCACTAATGAAACACTCAATTCAAGCCTATTCAGACAAATTATTCCCAAACAACAGCCTATTTGCAGTGAAATCTAGAGGAGCATTTCTTTCTCACCAGTGCATGAATAAACAAGCAGAGAAACAAAGTAGGTTGAAAAAAAGTGTTCACAATAGTCAAAATTATAGCAAGCAAATATATAGTTGTTATTTTTCTGGAAACCTAGCTACAGTCCACTTAGCTAGCTAAGGTGGTGAACTCAGACTGGTGGTGGGAGTTAGATAGCATTAGGTAACTCTCCCCCAGCAGGTTCAATCTAGCTAGCTAGCTAGTGACGTTTTATCAACTTTATCAATCAGATGGATCGCTTAGCAAGCATAGCTATTCATTTTCCTCTAGCATCTAAAGTTTCCTGACACAGCTTGCCAGTTACTAGTAACGTGGGCTGAATGAGTCAGAAGCCAGCTGGCGATGCCAAGGTCACGGCTTTTTGTCAACAAACATCTTATACACGTATTAAATATACAGTTGCCTTCAAGCAGATCACTGTAGTTTTATTCTAGGACTTCAGGCAGAGGAGTAATAGCTACTTGTTTGTAGAACCGGCGTCTTCACCAGATGTTGTCCCCAGTCAGCTCCAGTCTTCACCAGATGTTGTCCCCAGTCAGCTCCAGTCTTCACCAGATGTTGTCCCCAGTCAGCTCCAGTCTTCACCAGATGTTGTCCTCAGTCAGCTCCAGTCTTCACCAGATGTTGTCCCCAGTCAGCTCCAGTCTTCACCAGATGTTGTCCCCAGTCAGCTCCAGTCTTCACCAGATGTTGTCCCCAGTCAGCTCCAGTCTTCACCAGATGTTGTCCCCAGTCAGCTCCAGTCTTCACCAGATGTTGTCCCCAGTCAGCTCCAGTCTTCACCAGATGTTGTCCCCAGTCAGCTCCAGTCTTCACCAGATGTTGTCCCCAGTCAGCTCCAGTCTTCACCAGATGTTGTCCCCAGTCAGCTCCAGTCTTCACCAGATGTTGTCCCCAGTCAGCTCCAGTCTTCACCAGATGTTGTCCCCAGTCAGCTCCAGTCTTCACCAGATGTTGTCCCCAGTCAGCTCCAGTCTTCACCAGATGTTGTCCTCAGTCAGCTCCAGTCTTCACCAGATGTTGTCCCCAGTCAGCTCCCCAGTCTTCACCTGAATGAACGTCAAAGGCAAAATCACAGACTGCATCACACACTTGAGGAGGCGTCTAGCACACGTTCTTCACACATGATTTTCTTTAGCAGCCCAGGGAAATAATAAAAAGCTGTAATTTCTTATTGGCATTTACATTCTATTTATATTGGAATATTTAACCCCACAAACCCTAACTGGAAACCTGGAAACCTAAGCCTAAACCTAAACCCTAACTGGAAACCTGGAAACCTAAGCCTAAACCTAAACCCTAACTGGAAACCTGGAAACCTAAGCCTAAACCTAAACCCTAACTGGAAACCTGGAAACCTAAGCCTAAACCCTAACTGGAAACCTGGAAACCTAAGCCTAAACCTAAACCCTAACTGGAAACCTGGAAACCTAAGCCTAAACCTAAACCCTAACTGGAAACCTGGAAACCTAAGCCTAAACCTAAACCCTAACTGGAAACCTGGAAACCTAAGCCTAAACCTAAACCCTAACTGGAAACCTGGAAACCTAAGCCTAAACCTAAACCCTAACTGGAAACCTGGAAACCTAAGCCTAAACCTAAACCCTAACTGGAAACCTGGAAACCTAAGCCTAAACCTAAACCCTAACTGGAAACCTGGAAACCTAAGCCTAAACCTAAACCCTAACTGGAAACCTGGAAACCTAAGCCTAAACCTAAACCCTAACTGGAAACCTGGAAACCTAAGCCTAAACCTAAACCCTAACTGGAAACCTGGAAACCTAAGCCTAAACCTAAACCATAACTGGAAACCTGGAAACCTAAGCCTAAACCTAAACCCTAACTGGAAACCTGGAAACCTAAGCCTAAACCTAAACCCTAAAACAGCATTTGAACAAATTCAGATTTTTAAAAAAGTTATTGTTTTCCTACTTTTGCAGATAGTAGTATGAAGTATCATTCATAACTTATTGGTGACAGGGGGCGGTATTTTCACGTCCAGATGAAATGCATGCCCAAATTCAACTGCCTGCTACTCATCCCGAGAAGGTAAGATATGCATATTATTATTAGATTTGGAATGAAAACACTCTGAAGTTTCTAAAACTGTTTGAATCATGTCTGAGTACAACATAACTAATTTGGCAGGTGAAACCCCGAGGACAAACCATCCAGATGTTTTTTTTTTGAGGTCACTCTCTTTTCAATGGATTTTCATTGGTAATCCAGATATCTAAAGGGACTTTCTTGCAGTTCCTACCGCTTCCACCGGATGTCAACAGTCTTTAGAAATTGGTTGAGGTTATTCCTGAAGTAATGAAGAAGTACGGCCATCTTGAACGAGGGTCACTTGAAGTGTACTGTTAGATAAAGGCGTATTGAACACAGATCATCCAGTCTTCAATTTTATCGATTATTTTCGTTAAAAAATACCTAAAGTTGTATTACAAAAGTAGTTTGAAATGTTTTGGCAAAGTTTACAGGTAACTTTTGAGATATTTTGTAGTCACGTTGAGCAAGATGGAACCGGTGTTTTTCTGGATCAAACGCGCCAAATAAATGGATATTTTGGATATATATCGACGGAATTAATCGAACAAAAGGACCATTTGTGATGTTTATGGGACATATTGGAGTACCAACAGAAGAAGCTCGTCAAAGGTAAGGCATGATTTATATTTTTATTTCTGCGTTTTGTGTTGCGCCTGCAGGGTTGAAATATGCTATGCTCTCTTTGTTTACTGTTGTGCTATCATCAGATAATAGCTTCTTATGCTTTCGCCAAAAAGCCTTTTTGAAATCTGACATGTTGGCTGGATTCACAACGAGTGTAGCTTTAATTTGGTATCTTACATGTGTAATTTAATGAAAGTTAGATTTTTATAGTAATTTATTTGAATTTGGCGCTCTGCATTTTCCCTGGCTTTTGGCCAGGTGGGACGTCCCACATATCCCAGAGAGGTTTTAAGGTGAAACGTTAGGACATTGGGGTTCTGATCATGTAGGAAAACAATTGTACGCACACACGCACACACACACACTCATATGACAATATGCCACTGGGACAAATATTTTTGCATCATCTTCACATTGTGAAGTCAGCTAATTAAACAAGATAAACCAATGCTCTTCCTCTTTCTCCCTCTCTCTACTTCCATCACCCCCTCCTCCTCCCTCTTTTTCTTTCTCTCTCTTGCTCTCTCTCTCACTCTCTCTCCGTCTCTCTACTACCCTCTCCCCCTCTTCCTCTTCTTCTCCATCTCTCAATTCAATTCAATTCACTTTAATTCAATTTGCTTTATTGGCATGACATAACAATGTACATATTGCCAAAGCTTATTTTGAATAATAACAATATTAAGATAAAATTAAGAATAAAAAATGTCAACGGGACAACAGTAACAACAATAACCAAGGGTCAAAATAACCATACATTCAACAATAACAATAAGCATACAGTAGAGTACATGTGCAGGTTGATTGGTCTGTCAGTCACTTGTCCTAATCTTAAGGCAGGCAGCGATGTAGTGCGCTGCCAACCCACAGCTCTCTGCGTCCTCCCCCAACAGGACGGGTAGCCTATCCTCATCAGAGAGGTCTTTGAAACCTTGAATATCTGTTACAAATTTGGGGAAATGACACTCCTTTATATTTTTGACATGCACCCCCACTACATGATGCTGCCACCCCCATGCTTCACGGTTGGGATGGTGTTCTTCTTCCACAACATGATGCTGCCACCCCCGTGCTTCACGGTTGGGATGGTGTTCTTCTTCCACAACATGATGCTGCCACCCCCGTGCTTCACGGTTGGGATGGTGTTCTTCTTCCACAACATGATGCTGCCACCCCCGTGCTTCACGGTTGGGATGGTGTTCTTCTTCCACAACATGATGCTGGCACCCCCGTGCTTCACGGTTGGGATGGTGTTCTTCTTCCACAACATGATGCTGCCACCCCCGTGCTTCACGGTTGGGATGGTGTTCTTCTTCCACTACATGATGCTGCCACCGCCGTGCTTCACAGTTGGGATGGTGTTTTTCGGCTTGCAAGTCTCCCCCTTTTTCCTCCAAACATAACGATGGTCATTATGGCCAAACAGTTCTATTTTTGTTTCATCAGACCAGAGGACAAGTACGATCTTTGTCCCCATGTGCAGTTGCAAACCATAGTCTGTTTTTCTTATTGCGGTTTTGGAGCAGTGGCTTCTTCCTTGTTGAGCGGCCTGTCAGGTTATGTTGATATAGGACTCGTTTTACTGTGGATATAGATACTTTTGTACCGGTTTCCTCCAGCATCTTCACTTTTCGCACCACAGTACGTTCATCTCTAGGAGACAGAACGCGTCTCCTTCCTGAGTGATATGACAGCTTTTTGAGGTCTTGGCTGATTTCTTTTGATTTTCCCATGATGCAAAGAGGCACTAAGTTTGAAGGTAGGCCTTGAAATACCTCCACAGGTGCACCTCAAATTGACTCAAATGACGTCAATTAGCTTCTAAAGCCATGACATAATTTTCTGGAATTTTCCATGCTGTTTAAAGGGACAGTCAAGTAAGTGTATGTAAACTTTTGATATTGTGATACAGTGAATTATAAGTGAAATAATCTGTAAAGAATTGTTGGAAAAATTACTTGTGTCATGCACAAAGTAGATGTCCAAACCGAGTTTCCAAAACTATAGTTTGTTCTCAAGAAATTGGTGTAGTTTAATGACTCTAACCTAAGTGTAGGTAAACTTCAACTGTGTGTATATATGTATGTATGAATGGAGCATAATATACTGTATGTGCAGTTTTATTCACATGTTTTCAATTGCTAGTAACAAATAATGTATTCTGATTATTGCATATGTTGTAATGGACACCTATGATGTGTGTAAAATACTTTTTTGAAGGTTGTACTGATTATAATGAGCTAATGCTAAGCTATTTGTACTGATTATAATGAGCTAATGCTAAGCTATTTGTACTGATTATAATGAGCTAATGCTAAGCTATTTGTACTGATTATAATGAGCTAATGCTAAGCTATTTGTACTGATTATAATGAGCTAATGCTAAGCTATTTGGGGCGGCAAGGTAGCCTAGTGGTTAGAGCGTTGAACTAGTAACCGGAAGGTTGTGAGTTCAAACCCCCGAGCTGACAAGGTACAAATCTGTCGTTCTGCCCCTGAACAGGCAGTTAACCCACTGTTCCCAGGCCGTCATTGAAAATAAGAATTTGTTCTTAACTGACTTGCCTGGTTAAATAAAGGTAAAATAAATAAAAATAAAATATTTGTACTGATTATAATGAGCTAATGCTAAGCTATTTGTACTGATTATAATGAGCTAATGCTAAGCTATTTGTACTGATTATAATGAGCTAATGCTAAGCTATTTGTACTGATTATAATGAGCTAATGCTAAGCTATTTGTACTGATTATAATGAGCTAATGCTAAGCTATTTGCCAGCTATGTGTGGCACCATGTTTGCTGACATTATACAATGCATTCTGGGAGTCACGTAATCTGTCAGACCAAAGATGTTATAATGAGGTGAAGGAATGGTTCACTCATCGTTCGGGTCAACTTCCGGAAGGGAATGAAGGGAAGTGGCTGATCGTAGACGACACACCACCACCTTCAACATGAATACTATAAACAGACCAAATTCATCTTGTCTCCTCTTATTATCTTTGGTTGATGCAATAAAAACAAGCATGAAAGTGTTTTACTCAGTTATTCTGATCAATGGTGAGCTCACCCATGATGTGATTCATTATAAATAATAATTGCTATTAGCGAACTCACATTGTAGTTTCTGTCAGCCGAGAGTTATGAAAATATGACCGCTTGTGTTGTGTCAATCTTTCCTCAGTTAGCGCTAGGACAAATGTGGTTGTCACGATCGTCGTAAACATTCTCAGACCAAAGCGCAGCGCGATATGGGTTCCACATGTTTATTCGAGGAAACGCACAAAAACAATAAAGAATAAATGAAAGGTGACGTTCTGGAGTGCTCACAGGCAACAACACAAAAACAAGATCCCACAAACACAGGTGGGAAAAATAACTACTTAAATATGATCCCCAATTAGAGACAACGATTACCAGCTGCCTCGAATTGGGAATCATACAAAACACCAACATAGAAAAAGAAACTAGAACACAACATAGACATAGATATACTAGATCGCCCCCTAGTCAGTAGTCCCTAGTCAGTAGTCTACATTTTTCCAGTTTGGATGATTGTGTTGTGCTTCTACACCTGCATTGCTTGCTGTTTGGGGTTTTAGGCTGGGTTTCTGTACAGCACTTTGAGATATCAGCTGATGTATGAAGGGCTATATAAATACATTTGATTTGATTTGATTTGATTTGATTTGTGCTGTTGCTACTTCTGTAAATGTCTGAACATTGCATCCAAAAATAAACTGCTCACATTCTGGACAAAACTTTGTAAGGACTGTGGTTGTACAAAATGTTTCTGAAAAAACAGTGAGGCTCAAATGCGTCTAAACGTCTAAACTGGACGTTCTAAATGAGCGTTCTAATCACACCGGTTTGATCAAACGCTACAGGGACCACTGTAGAAGGATCACACCGGTTTGATCAAACGCTACAGGAACCACTGTAGAAGGATCACACCGGTTTGATCAAACGCTACAGGAACCACTGTAGAAGGATCACACCGGTTTAAACGCTACAGGGACCACTGTAGAAGGATCACACCGGTTTGAACGCTACAGGGACCACTGTAGAAGGATCACACCGGTTTGATCAAACGCTACAGGGACCACTGTAGAAGGATCATACCCGTGTGTTGGTACATGTGAAAAGGTTCATCTTCCACACAGACCATAGCCTGGCATGGCACAGTGCTATATTAACACACTACTTCACTTGCTTTGGCAATGTTAACATATGTTTCCCATGCCAATAAAGCCCTTAAATTTAATTTAATTGAGATAGAGAGGGAGAGAGAGAGACAGAGAGAGACACAGAGAGAGACATAGAAAGAGACACAGAGAAGAGAGAGTGAGATTCCATCACACAGCTCTACAATGTCAAGAGATGAAACAAGAGAAGAGTCTCCTCAGCCAGCTGGTTCTGAGGCTCAGTTCACTAACCCAAACCAACTTCATAGAGCCTCAGCACAGCACTCAGCCAGCTGGTTCTGAGGCTCAGTTCACTAACCCAAACCAACTTCATAGAGCCTCAGCACAGCACTCAGCCAGCTGGTTCTGAGGCTCAGTTCACTAACCCAAACCAACCCCATAGAGCCTCAGCACAGCACTCAGCCAGCTGGTTCTGAGGCTCAGTTCACTGACCCAAACCAACTTCATAGAGCCTCAGCACAGCACTCAGCCAGCTGGTTCTGAGGCTCAGTTCACTGACCCAAACCAACTTCATAGAGCCTCAGCACAGCACTCAGCCAGCTGGTTCTGAGGCTCAGTTCACTGACCCAAACCAACTTCATAGAGCCTCAGCACAGCACTCAGCCAGCTGGTTCTGAGGCTCAGTTCACTGACACAAACCAACCCCATAGAGCCTCAGCACAGCACTCAGCCAGCTGGTTCTGAGGCTCAGTTCACTGACCCAAACCAACCCCATAGAGCCTCAGCACAGCACTCAGTCAGCTGGTTCTGAGGCTCAGTTCACTGACCCAAACCAACCCCATAGAGCCTCAGCACAGCACTCAGTCAGCTGGTTCTGAGGCTCAGTTCACTGACCCAAACCAACCCCATAGAGCCTCAGCACAGCACTCAGCCAGCTGGTTCTGAGGCTCAGTTCACTGACCCAAACCAACCCCATAGAGCCTCAGCACAGCACTCAGTCAGCTGGTTCTGAGGCTCAGTTCACTGACCCAAACCAACCCCATAGAGCCTCAGCACAGCACTCAGTCAGCTGGTTCTGAGGCTCAGTTCACTGACCCAAACCAACCCCATAGAGCCTCAGCACAGCACTCAGTCAGCTGGTTCTGAGGCTCAGTTCACTGACCCAAACCAACCCCATAGAGCCTCAGCACAGCACTCAGCCAGCTGGTTCTGAGGCTCAGTTCACTGACCCAAACCAACTTCATAGAGCCTCAGCACAGCACTCAGCCAGCTGGTTCTGAGGCTCAGTTCACTGACCCAAACCAACTTCATAGAGCCTCAGCACAGCACTCAGCCAGCTGGTTCTGAGGCTCAGTTCACTGACCCAAACCAACTTCATAGAGCCTCAGCACAGCACTCAGCCAGCTGGTTCTGAGGCTCAGTTCACTGACCCAAACCAACTTCATAGAGCCTCAGCACAGCACTCAGCCAGCTGGTTCTGAGGCTCAGTTCACTGACCCAAACCAACTTCATAGAGCCTCAGCACAGCACTCAGCCAGCTGGTTCTGAGGCTCAGTTCACTGACCCAAACCAACTTCATAGAGCCACAGCACTCAGCCAGCTGTTTCTGAGGCTCAGTTCACTGACCCAAACCAACTTCATAGAGCCTCAGCACAGCACTCAGCCAGCTGGTTCTGAGGCTCAGTTCACTGACCCAAACCAACCCCATAGAGCCTCAGCACAGCACTCAGTCAGCTGGTTCTGAGGCTCAGTTCACTGACCCAAACCAACTTCATAGAGCCTCAGCACAGCACTCAGCCAGCTGGTTCTGAGGCTCAGTTCACTGACCCAAACCAACTTCATAGAGCCTCAGCACAGCACTCAGCCAGCTGGTTCTGAGGCTCAGTTCACTGACCCAAACCAACTTCATAGAGCCACAGCACTCAGCCAGCTGGTTCTGAGGCTCAGTTCACTGACCCAAACCAACTTCATAGAGCCTCAGCACAGCACTCAGCCAGCTGGTTCTGAGGCTCAGTTCACTGACCCAAACCAACCCCATAGAGCCTCAACACAGCACTCAGCCAGCTGGTTCTGAGGCTCAGTTCACCAACCCAAACCAACCCCATAGAGCCTCAGCACAGCACTCAGAAAATCTGGCCCAACCAAATCATCACATAGCAAAAATAAAAATACATCACCTATTGGAAAGACACCACAACAAATCACAGTAAACTTCAATGCTATTTGGCTCTAAACAGACAGTACATGGTGGCAGACTATCTGACCACTGTGACTGATAGAAAACTGAGGAAAACATTGACTAGGTACAGACTCAGTGAGCACAGTCTGGCTATAGAGACCGGTCGTCACAGACAAACCTAGCGACCCAGAGAGGACTGTCTGGCTATAGAGACCAGTCGTCACAGACAAACCTAGCGACCCAGAGAGGACTGTCTGGCTATAGAGACCAGTCGTCACAGACAAATCTAGCGACCCAGAAAGGACAGGCTGTGCTCACTCTGCTCCAGGGGAGAGGTAGAGACAGAGTTGCATTTCCTATTACTCAGACCTAAGAAAATCTTTCTTTCCCAAAATTATCATTCAGTACAAAGAATTTGAAACTATAAAATGAAGAAAAAAATGTAATATTTATTGGGTGAAAAGCCAAAATGTGCAGTTTTGGCAGCCAAATGTGTCCTCCTGCCAAAACTTGAGGGACAGCCAGTGAAAAGTGCAATGTATTGTCAATAAAATTTCCCATGTAGTTTTGGCTTTCATACCATGTCATGTGGCTTCACAGTCAGGTTGAGGCTGGTCTACTACTATTGCATTAATGTAATATTATTCTCATTAATATTGTTGTTGTAGTTGCTGTTGATGGTAATTCCACTTCCACTACTACTGGGGCGGCAGATATCCCAGTGGTTAGAGTGTTGGGCCAGTAACCAGCAGATATCCTAGTGGTTAGAGTGTTGGGCCAGTAACCAGCAGATATCCCAGTGGTTAGAGTGTTGGGCCAGTAACCGAAAGGTAGTTCTGACCCTGAACAAGACAGTTAACCCAGTTAACCTAGTTACTGAAAGGTAGTTCTGCCCCTGAACAAGGCAGTTAACCCAGTTAACCTAGTTACTGAAAGGTTGTTCTGCCCCTGAACAGGCAGTTAACCCACTGTTCATAGGCCGTCATTGAAAATAAAAATGTGTTCTTAACTGACTTGCCTAGTAAAATAAAGGTTAAATAAAATACATAAAAATAAATGAAGACAAGAGAGAGAAGAAGCAGAGAAGAGGAGATGAGAGAACAGAGAGAGAAGAGAAGACAACAGCACAGAGAGAGAAGAAGAAGAGACAAGAAGATAAGAGAACAGAGAGAGAAGAGAAGACAACAGGAGAGAGAGAGAAGAAGAGAAGAGAAGATAAGAGAACAGACAGAGAGAGAAGAAAAAGTCAACAGAGAGTGAGAAGAGAAGGCAAGAGAGGGAGAGAGAGAAGAGCAGACAACAGAGATAGAGAGAGAAGGGCAGACAACAGAGATAGAGAGAGAGGGCAGACAACAGAGATAGAGAGAGAGAGGGCAGACAACAGAGATAGAGAGAGAAGGGCAGACAACAGAGATAGAGAGAGAAGGGCAGACAACAGAGATAGAGAGAGAAGGGCAGACAACAGAGATAGAGAGAGAAGGGCAGACAACAGAGATAGAGAGAGAGGGCAGACAACAGAGATAGAGAGAGAAGGGCAGACAACAGAGATAGAGAGAGAGGGCAGACAACAGAGATAGAAAGAGAGAGTGAAAAGAGAGAAAAGAGAACTGAAAAAAACAGGAGGGCTTCTTAAAGAACAACTAACAGGTCTGTGAGAGGCGGAATTCTTACTGGTTGGTAGATGATCAAATACTTATGTCATGCAATAAAATGCAAATTAATTACTTAAAAATGATACAATGTGATTTTCTGGATTTTTGTTTTAGATTCCGTCTCTCACAGTTGAAGTGTACCTATGATAAAAATAACAGACCTCTACATGCTTTGTAAGTAGGAAAACCTGCAAAATTGGCAGTGTATCAGATACTTGTTCTCCCGACTGTACATCAATGAATTAGCAGACATGTTGGACCATTCTCCAGCCCCAGGACTCACACTATTTGACACAGAGGTAAAATACCTGCTATATGCTGATGACTGCAGCCCCAGGACTCACACTATTTGACACAGAGGTAAAATGCTGAGGATTTGGTTATTCTATCACAAACCAAAGAAGGTCTTCAACAGAACCTTAACATTCTAGAGCAAAATTTCCATAATTGGGCCCTGGCAGTAAATCACATGTAAAGAAAAAACCCAGATGTCAGAAACACAAATGTAAATTCACCCTGAACAACACCATAATTGAACATACTACCCTGGTCTGACCATATCTGCACCAGGAAACTTTAATATGGCAGATTAGCCCGCAGAGCATTGTACAGCATAAAAATGACATTTTGGAAAATCAACATCCCAATTAGAATTCGGACCCAAGCATTTGACGGTGTAATCCTACCAATAGCTCTTTACGGAAGTGAGGTTTGGGGGCCACTCAATAAACTGGACTTTAAAAAGTGGGACAAACGTCAGATGTGTGGGTACTGGTAGCGAAGTCAGGTGCAGGAGACCAGAGACCATCTGTGAACAGGTGCACACTTTATTTGGGCAAAACGCGTAAAACAGTCACAAGAATCACGTTTAACAATAAACATCTTCGTGAAAAATAACACGGGAAAAAACAAGCCAGTCTGGCGCGTCAACAATACCCACGTAACACAAACAATCTCACACAAAGACATGATGGGGAACAGAGGAGTAAATACATGTAGATTGATTGGGGAATGAAAACCAGGTGTGCAGGGAACAAGACAAAACAAATGGATACATGAAAACTGGAGCGGCGATGGCTAGAAAGCCGGTGACGTCGACCGCCGAACGAACAAGGAGAGGAGCCGACTTCGGTGGAAGTCGTGACAACAAACGTCCAATTGAAGCCCTATATGCAGAATTCTGTTGGAAAATTCTACAAGTCCAATGAAATGCTTGTAGGGCAGAATTGGGCCGCTTTCCAGTGCTAAAGAAATACAGAAAATATCTAAACAAAATCTGCTACGTCTAAATTCAAGTCCAAATTCAAGTCTGCAATTTAAAGCACTTCAAACCCAAGAGCTGAGCTCAGAAACGAGCCCTCTCAGTCAGCTGGTGTTGGACCTAACCAACCAAGCTGAACCCAGAATCGAACCAATCAAATTACTCATATTTACAACATTTGAAAATACAAAACAAATTTCCAAAGCCGACTAAATTGCTATCTGACCCTAAACAGAGAATATGAATTGGCTGATTATCTCTACTCTGTCAGAGATAAGAAGCAGAGACAGATCCTTACCAAGTACAGGCTGAGTGACCACCGTTTGGCAATAGAAACCGACAGACATAAAAAGACATGGCTACCCAAAGAGGAGCGTGTATGTGGTCACTGCATGACAGGGGAGGTAGAGACAGAGATGCACTTTCTCCTTTACTGTGATAAATATTCCACACAAAGAGATTCATTACCGAGAGAGCGAGAGAGAGAGAAGAGAAGACAACCGAGAGAGAGAAGAGAAGACAGCAGAGAGAGAGAGAACAGAAGACAACAGAGAAAGAGAGGGAGAGAGAGAGAAGACAACAGAGAGAGAGAGAGAATACAACAGACAGAGAGAGAGAAGAGAAACCAAGAGAGAGAGAGATAAGACAACAGAGAGAGAGAGAGAGAGAGAGAGAGAGAGAAGACAACAGAGAGAGAGAGGGAGAGAGAGAGAGAGAAGAGAAGACAACAGAGAGAGAAAGAGAGGGAGAGAGAGAGAGAAGACAACAGACAGAGAAAGAGAGGGAGAGAGAGAGAGAGAAGACAACAGACAGAGAAAGAGAAGAGAAACCAAGAGAGAGAGAAGAGAATACAACAGAGAGAGACGCATGCATAATTCTGCAAAAATATCCTCTGCGTACAACGTAGAACACCAAATGATGCATGCAGAGCAGAGTAAGGCCGATACCCACTAATTATCAAAATACAGAAAAGAGCCATACAATTCTACAACCACCTAAAAGGAAGTGATTACACAGATCCACAAATAATTCTAAAACAAACCCAATTTTGATAAACTCCTATATCTACTGGGTGAAATACCACAGTTTGTCATCACAACAGCAAGATTTGTGACCTGTTGCCACAAGAAAAGGGCAACCAGTGAAAAACAACCAGCATTGTAAATACAACCCATATTTATGCTTATTTATTTTCCCTTGTGTACCCTTAACCATTTGTACATTGTTAAAACACTGTATATATATATAATATGACATTTGTAATGTCTTTATTGTTTTGAAACTTCTGTATGTGTAATGTTTACTGTTAATTTGTATTGTTTATTTCACTTTATATTTTATCTACCTCACTTGCTTTGGCAATGTTAACACATGTTTCCCATGCCAATAAAGCCCCTTGAATTGGATGGAATTGAGAAGACAACATAAAGAGAAGCGAAGACAACAGAGAGAAGAGAAGACAACAGAGAGAAGAGAAGACAACAGAGAGAAGAGAAGACAACAGAGAGAAGAGAAGACAACAGAGAGAAGAGAAGACAACAGAGAGAGGGAAGAGTAAAAAGGGAAAATTGAATACAGACACTGTGGGTTTTTAGTCAGCGATAAGAGGAAGGGAGATGAGGAGTGGTGGAGGGAGGGAGGGAGGGAGGGAGTATCTGTGGGTTTATAATGGCTTCTGTCTGTTTGCCAAACAGAGTCCCAGCCAAGAGGTTCCATTATACTGATCTCGCCATCATTTATATAGTGTGTGTGTATGTGTGTGTGTGTGTGTATGTGTTTGTGTGTGTATGTGTGTGAGTTTTGACGTTAAATTTGCATGCTGGAAGATTCAAGGATAGGAATTTATGGAATGGGAAGATGAAAGAGTGAGAGAGACAGAGAGAGAGGGGGAGAGAGAGAAGGAGAGAGAGAGAGAGAGAGAGAGTGAAAGAAAGGGAGATGGAGATGGGGATAGGGGTTACATGGGGATAGGAGTCTTGTCCGATGCACTCATGCTGGGTTGTTTAAACCAATGAAGATAACAGGATGGGTACTACTGCTCTCTTTTCATACCCACCCCCTTCTCTCTCTCTGCCTCTCTCTCCACCCCCCCTCTCTCTTTCTCCCTCTCCTTCCCCTCCATCACTTTTTAAAGAGACTGAGGAAGGGGGTGGAAAGGTAATGATGGATCGATGAGAGTTGATAGAGTGATGTACTCTTTCTTTTTGTCTTGGCTGACCTAAAGGAACGTTTGGCTTAGACACACTTCCTGATTGTCTCTGGATCACTTCCTGGTTTGGCCTGTATAGCACATACTGAAAACACTTATAAAATAACACAGCAGTGACCACACTAAACAACACTCACACCAAACACACCACTCACGCACCCACACACACACACACACACACTGACTCTATCACTCACTGACTCACACACACAAACACACGAGTACACAATCACACACACACACTCCGTTCTCTTTTGCCAAAGTCCCTATACGCTCAACAACAGACACGGGCCAACTGGCCAGCAGCCTTCCTCCTGCCATGATCTGGTTCCATCACATCATTATGACAGTCAACAGAAGCTCTGGTCTACAGTAGTCTGGAGGACAGCTCTTCTCACATCACATCATTATGACAGTCAACAGAAGCTCTAGTCTACAGTAGTCTGGAGGACAGCTCTTCTCACATCATTATGACAGTCAACAGAAGCTCTGGTCTACAGTAGTCTGGAGGACAGCTCTTCTTACATCATTATGACAGTCAACAGAAGCTCTGGTCTACAGGAGTCTGGAGGACAGCTCTTCTTACATCATTATGACAGTCAACAGAAGCTCTGGTCTACAGGAGTCTGGAGGACAGCTCTTCTCACATCACATCATTATGACAGTCAACAGAAGCTGTAGTCTACAGTAGTCTGGATGACAGCTCTTCTCACATCATTATGACAGTCAACAGAAGCTCTAGTCTACAGTAGTCTGGATGACAGCTCGTCTCATGTCTTATTCCATTTTATACCATTGTTGAATATTCGTTTCTGATTGGCTTGAAGGGGCATTCTAGAGCGTGTGTTATTTCCGTACTTTATGCACTGCAATAATCAATGGCTTTGACGAACCTTTTTACACGGTATATTTTTGGTCTGTGTTTGAAAGCAGCAGTCGAATTGAAAACATTATTGCCATGGTTAAATTCGATTTTCATAATAGGACCGATGGTTCGGCTAGCTGCACTAGCAAGTCTGTTTGGTTACCATGGCAACCGCTGTAGCTATGTGGCAAACTTGCTAGCTACTGCCGGGGATGATGTCTCATTTCTACTGGCAAATTAATTACATTCCGAGCGACAAAAAACATGTTAAATTACAGCCATGGTATGAAAGAGATAATCAACTCAGAGCTCTGCGTTCTCTGGAAAACAATCCAACGGCACTAACACACCTTCCACGTCATTATTTTCCAGAGAACACAAAGCCCCTCATTGATTATCCCTTACTTAAACAGAAGAGAGAGAATGAGAGAAAAGAAAGGGAGAATATAGGTTGTTATGGAGGGGCGAGGGGTGGAGAGAGAGGGACATTTATACTAGTTTTTCTCAGTGTGTGTGTGTGTGTGTGTGTATCTTGCCCACCTCCCTTCTCTGTCCTCGTAGCTTTGTGTGTCTGTGTCTCTGCACATGTGCGTGGGCCTGCTGAATGGTTGCCTGTGGGCTTGTGAGCCTACGTGTGTGTGTACCTTGCCCACCTCCCCACTCTGTCCTTATAGCTTTGTGTGTTCGTGTCTCTGCATGCTTGCCAGTGGGCTTGTGGGCCTACGTGTGTGTTTGTGTGTGTGTGTGTGTGTGTGTGTGTGTGTGTGTGTGTGTGTGTGTGTGTGTGTGTGTGTGTGTGTGTGTGTGTGTGTGTGTGCACACTCCTATACTTCTTAAGATTATTTGTAAAAAATAAGTTAAGTCCTTACAGGGTGATGCAGTGTTGAAGGCCTGTAGATGAACCTGACAGGGTGATGTAGTGTTGAAGGCCTGTAGATGAACCTGACAGGGTGCTCCAGTGTTGAAGGCCTGTAGATGAACCTGACAGGGTGATGCAGTGTTGAAGGGATATAGATGAACCTGACAGGGTGATGCAGTGTTGAAGGCCTGTAGATGAACCTGACAGGGTGATGCAGTGTTGAAGACCTGTAGATGAACCTGACAGGGTGATGCAGTGTTGAAGACCTGTAGATGAACCTGACAGGGTGATGCAGTGTTGAAGACCTGTAGATGAACCTGACAGGGTGCTATAGTGTTGAAGGCCTGTAGATGAACCTGACAGGGTGCCCCAGTGTTGAAGGCCTGTAGATGAACCTGACAGGGTGCTCCAGTGTTGAAGGGATATAGATGAACCTGACAGGGTGCCCCAGTGTTGAAGGCCTGTAGATGAACCTGACAGGGTGCTCCAGTGTTGAAGGCCTGTAGATGAACCTGACAGGGTGCCCCAGTGTTGAAGGCCTGTAGATGAACCTGACAGGGTGCTCCAGTGTTGAAGGCCTGTAGATGAACCTGACAGGGTGCTCCAGTGTTGAAGGCCTGTAGATGAACCTGACAGGGTGCTCCAGTGTTGAAGGCCTGTAGATGAACCTGACAGGGTGCTCCAGTGTTGAAGGGATATAGATGAACCTGACAGGGTGCTATAGTGTTGAAGGCCTGTAGATGAACCTGACAGGGTGCTCCAGTGTTGAAGGCCTGTAGATGAACCTGACAGGGTGCTATAGTGTTGAAGGCCTGTAGATGAACCTGACAGGGTGCTCCAGTGTTGAAGGCCTGTAGATGAACCTGACAGGGTGCTATAGTGTTGAAGGCCTGTAGATGAACCTGACAGGGTGCTCCAGTGTTGAAGGGATATAGATGAACCTGACAGGGTGCTATAGTGTTGAAGGCCTGTAGATGAACCTGACAGGGTGATGCAGTGTTGAAGGCCTGTAGATGAACCTGACAGGGTGATGGAGTGTTGAAGGGATGTAGATGAACCTGACAGGGTGCTATAGTGTTGAAGGCCTGTAGATGAACCTGACAGGGTGCTCCAGTGTTGAAGGGATATAGATGAACCTGACAGGGTGATGGAGTGTTGAAGGCCTGTAGATGAACCTGACAGGGTGATGCAGTGTTGAAGGCCTGTAGATGAACCTGACAGGGTGATGGAGTGTTGAAGGGATGTAGATGAACCTGACAGGGTGCTATAGTGTTGAAGGCCTGTAGATGAACCTGACAGGGTGCTATAGTGTTGAAGGCCTGTAGATGAACCTGACAGGGTGCCCCAGTGTTGAAGGCCTGTAGATGAACCTGACAGGGTGCTCCAGTGTTGAAGGGACATAGATGAACCTGACAGGGTGCTATAGTGTTGAAGGCCTGTAGATGAACCTGACAGGGTGCCCCAGTGTTGAAGGCCTGTAGATGAACCTGACAGGGTGCTATAGTGTTGAAGGCCTGTAGATGAACCTGACAGGGTGCTCCAGTGTTGAAGGGGTATAGATGAACCTGACAGGGTGCTCCAGTGTTGAAGGGATATAGATGAACCTGACAGGGTGATGGAGTGTTGAAGGGGTATAGATGAACGTGACAGGGTGATGGAGTGTTGAAGGGGTATAGATGAACGTGACAGGGTGATGGAGTGTTGAAGGGGTATAGATGAACGTGACAGGGTGCTGCATTGTTGAAGGGGTATAGATGAACGTGACAGGGTGATGGAGTGTTGAAGGGGTATAGATGAACGTGACAGGGTGATGGAGTGTTGACGGGGTATAGATGAACGTGACAGGGTGATGGAGTGTTGAAGGGGTATAGATGAACGTGACGGGGTGATGGAGTGTTGAAGGGGTGTAGATGAACGTGACAGGGTGATGGAGTGTTGAAGGGGTATAGATGAACCTGACAGGGTGATGGAGTGTTGAAGGGGTATAGATGAACCTGACAGGGTGATGGAGTGTTGAAGGGGTATAGATGAACGTGACGGGGTGCTCCAGTGTTGAAGGGGTATAGATGAACGTGACGGGGTGATGGAGTGTTGAAGGGGTGTAGATGAACGTGACAGGGTGATGGAGTGTTGAAGGGGTATAGATGAACGTGACAGGGTGATGGAGTGTTGAAGGGGTATAGATGAACGTGACAGGGTGATGGAGTGTTGAAGGGGTATAGATGAACCTGACAGGGTGCTCCAGTGTTGAAGGGGTATAGATGAACATGACAGGGTGATGGAGTGTTGAAGGGGTATAGATGAACGTGACAGGGTGATGGAGTGTTGAAGGGGTATAGATGAACGTGACAGGGTGATGGAGTGTTGAAGGGGTATAGATGAACATGACAGGGTGATGGAGTGTTGAAGGGGTATAGATGAACGTGACAGGGTGCTCCAGTGTTGAAGGGGTATAGATGAACGTGACAGGGTGATGGAGTGTTGAAGGGGTATAGATGAACCTGACAGGGTGATGGAGTGTTGAAGGGGTATAGATGAACGTGACAGGGTGATGGAGTGTTGAAGGGGTATAGATGAACGTGACAGGGTGATGGAGTGTTGAAGGGGTATAGATGAATGTGACAGGGTGATGGAGTGTTGAAGGGGTATAGATGAACATGACAGGGTGCTGGAGTGTTGAAGGGGTATAGATGAATGTGACAGGGTGATGGAGTGTTGAAGGGGTATAGATGAACCTGACAGGGTGATGGAGTGTTGAAGGGGTATAGATGAACGTGACAGGGTGCTCCAGTGTTGAAGGGGTATAGATGAACGTGACAGGGTGATGGAGTGTTGAAGGGGTATAGATGAACGTGACAGGGTGCTCCAGTGTTGAAGGGGTATAGATGAACGTGACAGGGTGATGGAGTGTTGAAGGGGTGTAGATGAACCTAACAGGGTGATGGAGTGTTGAAGGGATATAGATGAACGTGACAGGGTGATGGAGTGTTGAAGGGGTATAGATGAACGTGACGGGGTGATGGAGTGTTGAAGGGGTATAGATGAACCTGACAGGGTGATGGAGTGTTGAAGGGGTATAGATGAACGTGACAGGGTGATGGAGTGTTGAAGGGGTATAGATGAACCTGACAGGGTGATGGAGTGTTGAAGGGGTATAGATGAACGTGACAGGGTGATGGAGTGTTGAAGGGGTATAGATGAACGTGACAGGGTGATGGAGTGTTGAAGGGGTATAGATGAACGTGACAGGGTGATGGAGTGTTGAAGGGGTATAGATGAACGTGACAGGGTGATGGAGTGTTGACGGGGTATAGATGAACGTGACAGGGTGATGGAGTGTTGAAGGGGTATAGATGAACGTGACAGGGTGCTCCAGTGTTGAAGGGGTATAGATGAACGTGACAGGGTGATGGAGTGTTGAAGGGGTATAGATGAACGTGACAGGGTGCTCCAGTGTTGAAGGGGTATAGATGAACGTGACAGGGTGATGGAGTGTTGAAGGGGTATAGATGAACCTGACAGGGTGATGGAGTGTTGAAGGGGTATATATGAACGTGACAGGGTGATGGAGTGTTGAAGGGGTATAGATGAACCTGACAGGGTGATGGAGTGTTGAAGGGGTATAGATGAACCTGACAGGGTGATGGAGTGTTGAAGGGGTATAGATGAACGTGACAGGGTGATGGAGTGTTGAAGGGGTATAGATGAACCTGACAGGGTGCTCCAGTGTTGAAGGGGTATAGATGAACGTGACAGGGTGATGGAGTGTTGAAGGGGTATAGATGAACGTGACAGGGTGATGGAGTGTTGACGGGGTATAGATGAACGTGACAGGGTGATGGAGTGTTGAAGGGGTATAGATGAACGTGACAGGGTGATGGAGTGTTGAAGGGGTATAGATGAACGTGACAGGGTGATGGAGTGTTGAAGGGGTATAGATGAACGTGACAGGGTGATGGAGTGTTGAAGGGGTATAGATGAACGTGACAGGGTGCTCCAGTGTTGAAGGGGTATAGATGAACGTGACAGGGTGATGGAGTGTTGAAGGGGTATAGATGAACCTGACAGGGTGATGGAGTGTTGAAGGGGTATAGATGAACCTGACAGGGTGATGGAGTGTTGAAGGGGTATAGATGAACCTGACAGGGTGCTCCAGTGTTGAAGGGGTTTAGATGAACGTGACAGGGTGATGGAGTGTTGAAGGGGTATAGATGAACCTGACAGGGTGCTCCAGTGTTGAAGGGGTGTAGATGAACCTGACAGGGTGCTCCAGTGTTGAAGGGGTATAGATGAACCTGACAGGGTGCTCCAGTGTTGAAGGGGTGTAGATGAACCTGACAGGGTGATGGAGTGTTGAAGGGGTATAGATGAACGTGACAGGGTGATGGAGTGTTGAAGGGGTATAGATGAACCTGACAGGGTGATGGAGTGTTGAAGGGGTATAGATGAACGTGACAGGGTGATGGAGTGTTGAAGGGGTATAGATGAACGTGACAGGGTGATGGAGTGTTGAAGGGGTATAGATGAACCTGACAGGGTGCTCCAGTGTTGAAGGGGTATAGATGAACGTGACAGGGTGATGGAGTGTTGAAGGGGTATAGATGAACCTGACAGGGTGATGGAGTGTTGAAGGGGTATAGATGAACGTGACAGGGTGCTCCAGTGTTGAAGGGGTATAGATGAACGTGACAGGGTGATGGAGTGTTGAAGGGGTATAGATGAACCTGACAGGGTGATGGAGTGTTGAAGGGGTATAGATGAACCTGACAGGGTGATGGAGTGTTGAAGGGGTATAGATGAACGTGACAGGGTGATGGAGTGTTGAAGGGGTATAGATGAACGTGACAGGGTGCTCCAGTGTTGAAGGGGTATAGATGAACGTGACAGGGTGATGGAGTGTTGAAGGGGTATAGATGAACCTGACAGGGTGATGGAGTGTTGAAGGGGTATAGATGAACGTGACAGGGTGATGGAGTGTTGAAGGGGTATAGATGAACGTGACAGGGTGATGGAGTGTTGAAGGGGTATAGATGAACGTGACAGGGTGCTCCAGTGTTGAAGGGGTATAGATGAACGTGACAGGGTGATGGAGTGTTGAAGGGGTATAGATGAACCTGACAGGGTGATGGAGTGTTGAAGGGGTATAGATGAACGTGACAGGGTGATGGAGTGTTGAAGGGGTATAGATGAACGTGACAGGGTGATGGAGTGTTGAAGGGGTATAGATGAACGTGACAGGGTGCTCCAGTGTTGAAGGGGTATAGATGAACGTGACAGGGTGATGGAGTGTTGAAGGGGTATAGATGAACCTGACAGGGTGAGGGAGTGTTGAAGGGGTATAGATGAACGTGACAGGGTGATGGAGTGTTGAAGGGGTATAGATGAACCTGACAGGGTGATGGAGTGTTGAAGGGGTAAGATGAACCTGACAGGGTGCTCCAGTGTTGAAGGGGTATAGATGAACGTGACAGGGTGATGGAGTGTTGAAGGGGTATAGATGAACCTGACAGGGTGCTCCAGTGTTGAAGGGGTGTAGATGAACCTGACAGGGTGCTCCAGTGTT